>NC_086445.1:20715087-21015087 GCF_028390025.1 Pseudophryne corroboree | reverse complement strand
GATTGGATGGTAGGAGGAGAGGTGTAGGTGGGAAATGTCTGACCTAGTGAAAAAGTAAAAGCATGTATGTATGAAATCCATGTCTGAGGGGCATGTATCATCGTGCCGTATATGTTCTAAATAAGCTTCGAGGTATTGCGAAGTATACATTAAATCCTTCTTATCCCACATTAAGGGTCTGTAAGTGGGCCAACAAACACTACCGAGCTCTTTTCGGCTTTTTTTTTCGATAAATGGGGTGCACATTTAGTTGATGATACATGAAGGGGGGACACATGTGAATGCTAATATATATATGGATATTACCTATCGACTATGTATGACACTACCTGAAGGTTGTAGAGATGAAGATAAGACACGTATCACAAATACATTCACATAACATTTGTGCAATCGTTCTTGGGTGTTGATTGAAGTCTTGTCCGTGTGGGTGTATCTTTGCTGTGAGTGTCAATCAAAATCTTTAGAGTGTCCATTAAAGTCTTTAGAGTGTCCATTAAAGTCTTTAAAGTGTCCATTAAAGTCTTTTCCAGATGGATGTATTTTCGCTGAGGGAAAATAAAGGAGAAACGGGTGAAAGAAACGGACCGTGGAATCACGTCTTATCACAACATTGTCTCTATTGATGGGTCATAAATTAAATCAGTTGTTGTAACACTGCCCCCGCTCCTTAAACTCATCACTTTGGTACTTTGCTTGCGCCGCGTTAAAACTCGAACACACCTAAATATCAAACCAATCATTATGACAACTCCCAGGATACAAAGGAGAAACTTTCCTACACTCACGATAACATTTTGAGCCCATTCTCCTAAACCTGAGAACCAATTGCGTGGGTTTAACCATGAGACCCAGCCGGTCAGTTCATTACTCACAGCAGTAAGGGTAAGGTTGTGTCTCCTTCGGAACTCCCACTTCAATTGCAAGATATCGTCCATCTTTTGATCTATGACCTCGGTTGGGTCATCAGTGCTGTTTGTGATGTACGTGCAACACTTCACACCATACTGAGTTGCTAAAGTGACGCAGTACCCGCCTGTCACCGCTGTGATGTAATTGAGGACCATCCTGTGCTGGATCAGTTCCATTTTGTAAGCTTGCAACTCCCTCCCTGTATACCTGAAGGTGTCATCATACATCTCGGTGATATTATCTATCAGGTTCGCTAGCGCATGAATATACCTATAATTTATAATTCCTCTGGCAGTACGGGTGATGTCTAACGCGAGTAGGAATTGAATCCCGGTGGATTCGTGGATCAAATCAGAGGCTGCGTGCTCTGTCCTATCTATAAGGTGTCTCTTAACGATGTGTTCATAGTGAGTGTGAGTGTAAGGAGCTTGAGCACTGCGGTGAACGTCTTTCATCTTATAATTGGTTATGGTCATAACCTCTGGCAACACTCTTCCAATGTAACACAATCCCTCTGAGTTTGGGGCAAGCCACTTATAAGCCTTCCTCCCACATATGAAATAAGCATCATCGGGGAGAACATATGGGACAGAATATGACATTACCATATTGCAAACTTTCCAAGTGAAAAATCCTATCCCTATCTCTCTCATCTGTTCAGTACACGTATCAGGCTGTATGATATGCGCACAGTACCCTGGTGATACTTCTCCAACCTGCATGGTCCTACTTCCTAGAGTATACCTATACCGAAAATACCTTCCACTGTTGGCTATTTGGCGTATAAGTTCAGGGTCTACAGGCATTCTGTCAGCTCTGTGTGAAAATGCCATGGTTTGGTTATTCCATGTCACTTCCCAATTTCCCAGCTTTCGGGAATTGGAAATGTTGAAACATACTAAGGACCTATCCACATGATATTGGTGGAGCTTCAGACTAGGGGGCTTAGAAATATTAAATTTCTCGTCCACCGGTCTCCCACCCCTTAATTCAAGTACCTCATCTATTGTTAATGGATACGGTACTAGTCCTGACTTGCTCTGTCCTTGAGGTACTTGTGAGCACATCCAGCATTCTGTTTGGTTTAAAACCTTACCCACTAATGAGTGATAGTCACTCAATGGATGACGGTCCATGTTGATATTAAGGCTGGACTGATATCTTTGGATGCACCCGTCCTCAACTATGTTTTCACAGTTTCTACAGATACAATTTTCTTCAGCCAATAACCCTTCACAGTGTCTCCTAGTTTCTTGACTACCAGATAGTCGCCTTTGCTCGGTGAATGTGTTGCTCTTGGAATTCTACAAAGCCGTCCTTGTCATCAGAACCCATTCCAGATCCTTTCTCGACCTTTCTGGTACTCTCACCAAAACAGACTGTTCTCGTCAACAACAGGATTAACAGGAAAACCCGGAATGCAGTCTCTTGGGGTAAGTTCATCTTGTTAAGGGGAGAGAAAGGGAACATGAAGGGGGAGGAAAGGAAGGTAATGGGAGATTGAGAAAATAATAAAAAGGAAAAAGAAAACTAGTGCGTCAACCACCTCTGGTCTTGTTCTCCGTGCTCAGGTGCCGTCTCAACAGTGCTGCCTCTCAGTCTTCCTGGAACAGACGGTTAGGCGCTGGGGTCCGCTCGTCGGTGCGGCCCGGCGCCTAGCAACCAGGGACGCCGTACGCGGACAGCCGCCGGCTCCCTGGCAACGCTGGACGCCGGGCGCGCTGAGCAGCACGGACCCTAGCAACGGGGACGCCACTGGCGGACCGTGTTCCCCGTTGCTAGGTTTTAAGAGTTAATGTATTCTCCTGCTCTCTGGCCATGCAGCAAGGCAGCTGCACGGCATTTATTCTAATCAGCCTTTTGGCAGCTGATTGGAGGACTCCTTGTTAAATACACTCCCAGGGCTTCTCACAGACGCCGGTAATAGCTTCCTGCATGCTGTTTCTGTTTGCTGAGAGTCTGTTCCAGTCTTGCTGTATCCGGTCATTCCAGTATTCGGAAGTCCTGAACTCGGAAGTTTGTCATCTTATTCCTGGAGTCCTGACTAATCACCATATAACATCCAGTGGTGTTCGTGAGTCGCGGCCTTGCCGTGTGTTGTGGCTTGTCCGCTTTATTATTTATTATTTGTGTTTTGGAGCATTCTGCGGAGGGTTCCGCTTCCACAGGTCCACTCTGGTATCCGGCGGTGCTGGGTAGGAGTATTGGACAAGTGGATTTTGGTTGTCCTTTTCCCTGGCGGGTTTCCGCACATACTTCTGTTTTTGTTAGTTAGCTTGTTGCCCCTGGCCTGTTGTCAGTCAGAGGTCCTCTTGTTATCATCCTGCCTCGGATTTCCCTTTGTCTCTCACTAAGACCGGGGGGCACCGGAGTTGGGCAGACATAATCCGCCCTTCAAACGTGGCTGCCAGGGGCTCAAGAAACCATAGTCTCGCAGGGGATTTCCGATAGCACGGGTGAGACAATAGAGTTAGGGCGCCAGGGGCAACTAGTCTTCCCTGCTCCCGTTACCTGCATTCCATTCCAGCGCTCTGGTCCTTGTCATAAAATCTCCTCCGGGCAGGAGTGCTGGAATCATAACATTATTACCGGCCATACCAAAACTTAAAATTAAAACGGAGTTTAATTTTTATTCAGTTTTTTTGTAAGAAATTGTCGGCCTCATGAATCCAACAGGGTTAGGACCAAATCCTGGTCAGCTCTTAGTCAGTCAGATTCAAGAACTTACTCAGATGGTTCAGGATCTTTCCCTTCGGGTGAGGTCGCAGGAAGATCTTTTACGAACTTCCCCGAGGGTAGTTCCTGAACCAAAAATGCATTTGCCTGACCGTTTTTCTGGGGATAGAAAAGAGTTTTTTAATTTTAAAGAATCCTGTAAACTTTATTTTCGTTTAAGACCGTTCTCCTCGGGTACTGAATCTCAGCGGGTCGGGATTATTATTTCTTTGCTCCAGGGGGATCCCCAGACTTGGGCATTTGGTTTAAAAGCAGATGATCCGGTGTTGCTGTCAGTAGACGCTTTTTTTGGGTCTTTAGGACTGTTATATGACGACCCTGATAGAGAGGCATCCGCTGAAGGTCAGTTGCGCGCCCTCAGACAGGGTAGGAATCCCGCAGAGGTTTATTGTACGGAGTTTCGCCGGTGGTCGAACGACTGTGGCTGGAATGACCCAGCCCTGCGCAGTCAGTTTCGCCTCGGCTTATCAGAATCAATTAAAGACAGTCTCCTCCAGTATCCCGCTCCTGAGACTCTCGATAAACTCATGGAGCTTTCTATTAAGATTGATCGTCGTCTCAGAGAGCGGAAGGCTGAAAAAGGAGCATCGGTCAGGTCATCTCCGTGTGTATATTCCATCCCTGAGGACATAGAGGAGCCTATGCAGATGGGTCTCTCCCGGTTGTCTCCTGAAGAGAGAGCCAGAAGGCAAAACTCTGGTCTTTGTTTGTACTGTGGGGGTAAGGGACATTTTGCTCGTAATTGTCCGAATAAGTCGGGAAACGCCTTGACCAGGTGAATTGTGAGGGGGTTCACCTAGGTCTGCAGCTTATCTCCTCGCATAACTCTCTTTTAGTCCCAGCCAAGGTTTCCTTTGGCAGCCTCAGTTCCTCGGTGTCGGCTTTTGTCGACAGTGGAGCCGCAGGAAACTTTATGGATTTAACTTGGGCCAAGGCCTTAGGCATTCCTCAGTTATCTTTGGGTAGGAGTGTCACCATGCATGGTTTAGATGGGAGTCCACTGTCCAATGGGGTTATTTCCCTCTGTACACCCCCTGTACTACTTACGGTAGGAGCTCTTCATTCTGAAAAGATCGAGTTCTTCCTTACCCATTGCCCAGCAGTTCCAGTGGTTCTGGGTCACCCTTGGCTGGCCTTTCACAATCCCACCATTGATTGGCGGTCAGGGGAGATTTCTCAATGGGGTGCCTTCTGTGATAAGGAATGTATTTCGTTTCCAGTCAGAATAGCTGCTGCAATTCCTGAACTCATTCCCGTGGAGTACCAGGAGTTTGCTGATGTGTTCTCCAAGGGCAATGCAGACCTTCTGCCTCCCCATCGGCCTTATGATTGCGCCATTGAGCTAATTCCTGGTGCCGCATTGCCAAAGGGAAGGTTATATGCTTTATCCGGGCCAGAAACTGCGGCCATGAATGACTATGTTAAAGAGTGCCTAGGGAAAGGATTTATTAGGTCATCTAAATCTCCTTTAAGTGCAGGCTTCTTCTTTGTGGAGAAAAAGGAGGGCTCACTCAGACCTTGCATTGACTATAGAGCCTTAAATAAAATCTCAGTTAAAAATACTTATCCTCTGCCGCTGATTTCTGTCCTCTTTGATCAGCTGCGTTCGGCTGTGATTTTCTCCAAAATCGATCTAAGAGGAGCGTATAACCTCATCCGAATCAGGTCCGGAGATGAGTGGAAGACAGCCTTCAGTACTCAGTCGGGTCACTACGAGTACCTAGTGATGCCGTTCGGCTTGTCTAACGCTCCAGCAGTTTTCCAGGACCTCATTAACGATGTGCTCCGTGACTTCCTAGGGAAATTCGTGGTCGTTTACTTAGACGACATCCTGATTTATTCTGACTCAATTGAACAACATGTTACCCAGGTGCGTCAGGTTCTTCAAAAGTTACGTGAGAATCATCTATATGCCAAACTGGAGAAATGCGAGTTTCATGTCACGGAGGTATCTTTTTTAGGATACATTATTTCCCCTCGGGGATTTTTCATGGAACCAAAGAAGCTTCAGGCCATCCTTAGTTGTGCGCAACCCACCAATTTAAAAGCAATTCAGCGCTTTTTAGGGTTTGCGAATTATTACAGGAGGTTCATTCATTCCTTCTCCGACCTGGTTGCTCCCATTGTGGCCCTGACAAAGAAAGGAGCGGATCCTACCAACTGGTCGCGTGAAGCGGAGTTGTCCTTTCGGGCCTTGAAACAAGCTTTTGTCTCGGCTCCAGTCCTTAGACATCCCAATCCAGGATTGCCCTTCGTGGTGGAGGTTGATGCCTCGGAGGTTGGAGTAGGGGCTATACTATCTCAAAAGGATCCAGAGTCTCAGGAACTACATCCTTGTGCCTTTATGTCTAGGAAATTCTCCTCCGCTGAATCCAACTATGACGTTGGTAACCGGGAACTACTGGCAATAAAATGGGCTTTCGAGGAGTGGAGGCATTGGCTGGAGGGAGCAACACATACCATTTCAGTATTGACTGACCATAAGAATCTGCAATACATCGAATCAGCTAAGCGGCTGAATGCCCGGCAGGCTCGTTGGGCTTTGTTCTTTACCCGTTTCAAGTTTATTATAACTTTCAGGCCAGGTTCCAAGAATACCAAGGCAGATGCTCTGTCACGCAGTTTTCTTCCGGTTCATGATAACAGTCCTGTTACTCCCATACTTCCATCTTCAGTCATTTGGGCAGGCCTCACACAAGATTTATTTAACCAGTTAAAACAGCTTCAACACCAAGCTCCTGGAAATTCTCCTGCTGGTCGTCTTTACGTCCCTGAGTTCCTGAGAGCTAATGTTTTGACTGAGTTCCATGATAACAAAGTTTCCGGGCATCCAGGGATCTCTAAGACATTGGAGTTAGTCTCCCGCTCTGTATGGTGGCCTGGTCTTTCTAAAGACGTTAAGGAGTTTGTTTCTTCATGTCAGGTTTGTGCACAGCATAAGGTTCCCCGTTCCTTGCCTATCGGGCAACTTATGCCCTTGAATGTCCCTCTCAGGCCATGGTCTCATATTTCCATGGATTTTGTGGTGGACCTTCCCCTTTCAGCTGGATGCAGAGTCATTTGGGTGGTAGTAGACCGTTTTAGCAAGATGGCTCATTTCATTGCCCTTCCCCGACTGCCATCTGCCCAAGGATTGGCAGTGTTGTTTCTCCGCCATATTTTCAGACTTCATGGGTTGCCCACTGATATTGTTTCTGATCGGGGTCCACAATTCGTTGCACAATTCTGGAAGTGTTTTTGTGCTTCATTAAAGATGAGATTGTCATTAACATCTGGTTACCACCCACAGTCCAACGGGCAAACCGAGCGAGTTAACCAATCATTGAAACAGTATTTGCGTTTGTACTCAGCCAAACTCCAGAATGATTGGTCTGAGTTTCTTCCATTAGCGGAGTTTGCTTACAATAATTCTTGTCATTCCTCCACCAACGTGTCTCCATTCTTTTCAGTTTTTGGTTTTCACCCCAGAGCTAATTCTTTTTTTCAACATTCCTCAGTTTCCTCGCTAACCTTAACCTCCCATCTCAGAGCCATTTGGAAAAAAGTGCACCTTGCTCTCAGAAAAGCGGCCTTTCGTGAGAAAAAAATTTCTGACCGGCTCCGACGTCCTTGCAATTTTAAGGTGGGAGATAGGGTATGGTTGTCGACTCGTAACATTAGACTTCGACAATCTTCAGCTAGGTTGGGACCCAAATTTATTGGACCATTTCATATCATTAAAAAAGTTAACCCAGTTGCTTTCCGGTTACGTTTACCAAAATCTCTTCGGATTGGTAATACGTTTCATTGCTCCCTGTTGAAGCCATACATTTCTTCCAATAAATTTCCTCGGAAGATCTCTCAGGGAAGATCTCCAGTGGATGTACAGGGACAACATGAGTTCCTGGTGGAGAAGGTTCTCGATTCCAAGTTGTCCAGGGGCCGGCTTTATTTTCTGGTTCACTGGAAAGGTTATGGTCCAGAGGAAAGGTCCTGGGTCCTGGATAAGGATCTTCATGCCCCAAGGCTCAAGAGGGCATTTTTTCGGGAGTTTCCTTGGAAGCCTGGCTTTAGGGGTTCCTTGACCCCTCCTCAAGGGGGGGGGTACTGTTAGGCGCCGGGGTCCGCTCGTCGGTGCGGCCCGGCGCCTAGCAACCAGGGACGCCGTACGCGGACAGCCGCCGGCTCCCTGGCAACGCTGGACGCCGGGCGCGCTGAGCCGCACGGACCCTAGCAACGGGGACGCCACTGGCGGACCGTGTTCCCCGTTGCTAGGTTTTAAGAGTTAATGTATTCTCCTGCTCTCTGGCCATGCAGCAAGGCAGCTGCACGGCATTTATTCTAATCAGCCTTTTGGCAGCTGATTGGAGGACTCCTTGTTAAATACACTCCCAGGGCTTCTCACAGACGCCAGTAATAGCTTCCTGCATGCTGTTTCTGTTTGCTGAGAGTCTGTTCCAGTCTTGCTGTATCCGGTCATTCCAGTATTCGGAAGTCCTGAACTTGGAAGTTTGTCATCTTATTCCTGGAGTCCTGACTAATCACCATATAACATCCAGTGGTGTTCGTGAGTCGCGGCCTTGCCGTGTGTTGTGGCTTGTCCGCTTTATTATTTATTATTTGTGTTTTGGAGCATTCTGCGGAGGGTTCCGCTTCCACAGGTCCACTCTGGTATCCGGCGGTGCCGGGTAGGAGTATTGGACAAGTGGATTTTGGTTGTCCTTTTCCCTGGCGGGTTTCCGCACATACTTCTGTTTTTGTTAGTTAGCTTGTTGCCCCTGGCCTGTTGTCAGTCAGAGGTCCTCTTGTTATCATCCTGCCTCGGATTTCCCTTTGTCTCTCACTAAGACCGGGGGGCACCGGAGTTGGGCAGACATAATCCGCCCTTCAAACGTGGCTGCCAGGGGCTCAAGAAACCATAGTCTCGCAGGGGATTTCCGATAGCACGGGTGAGACAATAGAGTTAGGGCGCCAGGGGCAACTAGTCTTCCCTGCTCCCGTTACCTGCATTCCATTCCAGCGCTCTGGTCCTTGTCATAAAATCTCCTCCGGGCAGGAGTGCTGGAATCATAACACAGACACTCCAGTGATACGCTATTCTTTCCGAGTCAGCGACCTTTCTGTAGGTAACATAAATCCTGTATTACAATGTGTTTAACTTGTGTGAAATAAACCATCTGTGGAAAATGAAAAAAGAGAGAGAGAATAATAAAAAGAAAATTTGTCAGATTTGCGTTCACCATCAGGCTGTCACACCATCATGTCTATCGGTATCTCTGCACAGTCTCCCTTCACCAGTATTTCCACTCTCCACCCTCTGTGCATGGCCAGGCACAATGATGCTGGTGAGATATACTGGGGTTGGGCAGACCTCTGAAAAGACCGAGTAGATAATAGATATGTGACGTTTGAGCTGTAAATCTGTCGGTGAACGTCAGAGATGAAGAGGAAACTTTAAAAGATAAATCACAGAGTTTATCTGGCCGCCCCCCTGTATCTACAAGGAATGATCTACCAACTACATCAACTGTGACCTCAGGTTCACTACCAAGGCTAGCAATCAACTTCACTGGCTGCAGACTACAGGTGCGGCCCAAAATTTTTCATATGTGATCCCTAATCCCAATTACGTGTATCATTACTTTGCTTGTGTTCTTGTCTAGGGGGTCTGAATTTATGTGTGCTGTTACAATTGCTGGCATAATGCCCTTCCCTTTTACACAGATAACAAACTCTTGGCTTCCTCCACGTGCCAGGGGCCTGGGGTTTTGGTCGAGTTGATGCTTCTTCCAGTGCTTGGATGCTCATCACCATCAACCGCTCTCCCTGTGCTTCCCTGGTTCTTTGGATATTACAGTCATGCTCGATAGCAGACTCTCTTAATGCAGCCACCAAAATACTTCTCCAGTTAGGTAGAGAGGTTTGTACCCTGGTTCTTAGTGTGTCTTTTAACCCGTCCATTAATACGGACACAGCTACCTCTCTATGATGTACATTTTCCTTAATGTCCTCGATCCCAGTGTATCTAGCCATTTCCTGCAGTGCTCGATGGAAATATTCAGAAGCCATTTCACCTTCTCTTTGTCTAATGGAGAAGATTTTATTCCACTTGACAACAGTTGGGAAATATACTCCTAATTGCAGATTGATCTGTCGTACATTCCCCTGAGTGTATTCATCAGTGAGTGGTACTTCTACATCTAATTTACAATCAGTAATGAATTTTGCAGGGTCAATATTGGAGGGTAAACATGCCCGTGGCACTGTTCGCCAATCTTTGTTTGTGCGTTCGGTGGCGTTGCCTAGTTCTCTAATAAACCTCTGACATGCGGCTAGATCCTTTCTGGGATCGGGAAATTCAGACATAATTGTCCTCAATTCTGTCCGGGACCAAGGACAATGCATAGCAATGTTACTGACGGGAGTGATTCCCTGAGCGTCACTCTTCCCATTGGGGACTGCGATCACCCTGACAGGATTTAGTTCAATTACACCATTTTGTGTTGACTCTACAATGTGAGGTGCTATTATCTCTGCATAATGTACAGTACTGTACTTACCTGTGGACACGACCTCACTTATCCCTCCGCCAGGGGGCTTTACTACTGCTCTTACCGGTTGGGCCGTGCCCACCTGGGTGTCCTGTATGGTGGCTGCTAGAGAAAGTGCCGATATCGTGCTGGGTTCATCTTCTTGCTTGTAGTCCTGAGGGAAGTTTAAAATGGGATGCAACTTGCACGGGTTAGAATTAATACATTTATCAGTTTTACTCTTATCGTTAGTAATACATTTATCAACTTTACTCTTATCATATATCGGTATGCCATTGTCTGTAGCCACTTTCTTCCCTGTAATATACGGTGGTGGTGGTGCGGTTGCCATCAGTTTCCTGCTAGGGTTGGAACCGGCTGTGTAAGCTAGTTCCCTCTGCATATCGCCCTCTTGTTGCCATAAATGTAAACAGTTTGTGTGTCTGATCCTTTGTTTTCGGGACTTTAACAGACATATCCTTATCCTTAAATTCTGCAACACCTCTGAATCAAAACTACCTATCCCAGGAAATGGTGCTTTATCCCCCACAGTAATTCGTGTCCATTCATCACAAAAGGTCTCTGTGTGGGGACCATACTTCCCCCACATTACTAACCGAGCTGACCCCCTGGGTCTGAAATCTGCAGTCTGAACCCTGACTGAGGAACGTCCCTGTGTTGTGCACTTGGCTTCCATTGTGGACCTTTTTAACACGGGAAAACTTCCTAAAATGCACCAAACACAGTAGTCTACCGGTGGAAGTCCTCAAAGTTCTTCCACTAACTTCTTCTGCTCCGAGTATCACGGATCCGCCTTATTTAGCAGACACGTGTAGCCGTTGCAGGCCTATATCCCCTGGGCCTTTTAGGAGTAACTTACCGTACCCAGTGAATATCTGCCTCTGGAGATTTTCCTGAGAGACCAGCGAAAACTCCCTAAACCTTTACTTTACACAAATCACGCTTGCATGTGCTTCCTATAACGCGTATGATGACGAGATTTACGCACAAATATGAAAAACTTCGTATCACGTTGCGTCACGTATTGCCCATACAACCGTGCGGTCCAATCGTACCACTTATAGACACTTGCTATCTATAAGTGGTAGGATCACTGGAGTCTCCACACTGTGCTCCAAAACAGCTGGAGTGTAATACCACGAAAACTTTATCACACTCCGTTGCATGTATTCACCTAGACCGTGCTCACCACGTTTTCACCTAGACCGTGCTTCACCAAGTTTCACCAAGCTTCACCAAGATCACCAAGTTCACCAAGCGGGATTCAATACATTCACACCTTATTCAGCGCACACTAAAATTCTATAGTTTTCTGATCAGAAAAATATCTTTTCCTGTTAACTGATAGCTTTCCCCAGAGGTACTACAGTAAAAAAGGTTTTTAAACTACATATTGGAAACTGATCAATTTGTGCTATTATCGCGTGGTTACCGTCTTGCGCCTAAACTAAAACAATGCTATTGTGTGATTTGTATTTAGCGGTCGTACTTTTACGCATGTTGCGTGAACACGCCACGTGCGTACATCCTTACGTTGCGTACGCAGTCCCGTACACTGTCCGAGACACGTGTACAAAGGCCATACGTCCGCAATACTACAAATCCCACACTTCTATAAATGTAAACGATATTTAACTATAATCGCTCACTTAACACTACACACAGTTTCTTTCTGTATAAACCTTTACAACTAGGCCAGGCTGTGTGTGCGTCTTACACCTACTTCCTTAAATATTAACTCTATATTTTAACTAAATAGCAACAAATTTTTCAGTACAGGTCAAAATGAATCTAGTAATCGCTAATTCAAATGGTATGATTCAGATTGGATAGCTATCTTGCAGAACATACATTGATATAAACACACACATAATTATAATATTATATATATGTACCATTCACTGGTCTCCTGAGACTCATTTACCCATTAAGTGCTTCTAATTTGCATATGAATGCTATGTGCTATTGACTGCCTGTAAAGGTGTTTTTTTATCCACTGCTAGGAAAAAGCAGTTACACAGGTTAATTTGCATTTCAATGGCTATCTTATAGCAAGCAGAGTTAACTGAATCTTAGAGGTAAAAAAACCCAAAAACTTTGTTTATATCTGTGTCGTTCTTACATCAAGTATTCATCTTATTATTAACTTTCATTAAGCCCCATCTGAAACTATTTGTAATTGACTATGGCATGGGTTAAATAAATGCATTGGTAACTCATAAATGGTGATTTCTTTTTGACCAGGGAGGGCTGATTATTCTTGGCAGTGAAAATCAGCCATTTAGAAAAATGACCTTCCCAACATGGTCGCTGCTCCTCCCCCTTCCACATCCATGAGGGTTACACAAAATGGTGGACAGGCCATGTGGTTAGTCCAAAATGGAGGACAAACCATGCGGCTTCCTTTGTCACAAAGAAATCACACACCATGCAAGCTCCTGAAGTTATTTTAGGCCTGAGTTAAAAAAAAACACTATATCAAGGCTTTTGCAGCAACTTTTAAATGTACTTTTACCCTACTTAACAGATAAGCAATCCAATCTGAATCAAACACAATATGACTCATTTGAACCTTGTTTTGCAACAATATGATCAGATATGCAGAGTACAGGTGTATGCTTGTATTGTGTGCACATTTGGCACCAAACAGAAATTTACAGATTTTAAAATAGCTTTGCGTTCTTACCTTCCGGATCCCACCAGCATCCCAACAAATCTTGCAAAGCAGACGCTTATCTTATCAGCACAAGTGTATCCACCAACCAAGAGAAGGTTTATGTGGGATACCTTCCCGCCTTTGCTGATGGATAAAAGTCTGCTGTACCCTGCTAGGCTGTGGGTATGAGGAGAACAAGGACGAGCTCCCAATTGATAATGTCTATATTATCTTAAAACACAAAGCTATACCTCTTGATACACTTTCACCGCTGAGCCGCTATGGCCGCTAGACTTAATACACGTGCTACGCACTCTGTACGCTATATGCGTACAAAGTCCCGTATGTGGTACGTACTTGGCGTACACACGCTGCGCTGATAGTACAGAGTACGCACAGTACACGCACACACACTTGATAACCTTAAAACCTTGTTAATGATACAATGTAATGATTTGATTATACTTTAAACCTTTAACAGCAAAGTACTGCAACGATGTTATACCTTAAACCTTAAGTAGCGCTGACGGTATAAAGTACCCGCAGTGCGTACACCTTATCAAAACTTATACACCTTATACAGATAAATACACTTTAAAACCCTGCAGGAAAGTGAGGACACTACACTGGTTTGATGTTGAAACCACAGGGTTCTAAGGCCACTGTGGATTAATTCCAAAAGGCAAAACAATACAAGTTATACACTACAGGCTAACAAGATAAGTCTAAACAGAATAATGGCTACAGAGAATATACATACGTGAGAATGTTCGCAAGCGCAACCCGGCCGGTCCTCCGCTGGTCATACAGATAGCGTTCAGAGTCTTGTGTGACCAAGCCTGCTGCAAGCTCTCTTTATTCACTTCATCCAAAACATAATACAATAGACACTGTGTGCTCTTCTTCCATTGGTTAGGGGGTGGGACATGGCCTGTGCACCGGGGACCATAGGTCAGTTCAAGAAGTGGGCGATGGCTAGGACTTGAGATGTGGTTTCTATTGTTTCTGATCTTCCAAACAACCTCGGCTCCTGGGCATTGTTCACCCTTTGTTTGTTCCTTCCTTTCAGGTGAGACAATGACAACTCAGCACTCATAGAAACCTGGCCATCTTAGTAAACAAAGGTGTTTGCCCTCTTCATAGAATCTCAAAGCTTAGTGTAAATAAGGCCATTGTATCTCAGTCTGTGGGAGATTTAATTTATGTGTGACTGGGTTTCATTCTCGTTCCCTCCACATTCATAATATATATTAAATACAATTTATATCTATATTCTACTTCTGCACATAACTATACGCAGGAACATGCGATCTTTCTCTAACCAACACCAGAATGTTTCCCTTAAAATACCCTACAGCTGGATACCAAACATCACCTTATAGCCTTAGTCTGTCCCCTCTTATCCTGCAAAGGTGAATCCCTTTGTTCTGGACTTGTTGATGTGGTACAAGGGAGCTATATCTAAAATGTACACTATTTGGGTTAAAATATGTAATGTTCTAATAACCCTCTACGCGCTCACAAACTCCGCCGTAAATACCCATATCACGCGCATGATCGCCGGAGCAATCCTATGCAAATTGCGGATATGTACACGCACGGCGGACTGAGTGCACGCGCAGCGGGCATGTGCATGGGGTTAGTACATGGGGCATGCATTACTATATGTTTCGACTTTGACACCATATGGAACCCCCAGACCCAGTGCTCTCCTGTCAGGTTGGTGGCATCTCTTATCCTTATGGAACCACCAGACCCAGTGCTCACCTGTCAGATGTGGTGGTTTCTCTTATCCATATGTAACCCCCAGACCCAGTGCTCACCTGTCAGATGTGATGGCATCTCTTATCCATATGTATCCTCCAGACCCAGTGCTCACCTGTCAGATGTGCTGGCATCTCTTATCCATACAGTATGTTACCCTCAGACCCAGTGCTCACCTGTCAGGGTAGCGGCATCTCTTATCCATATGTAACCCTCAGACCCAGTGCTTACCTGTCAGGGGTGGTGGCATCTCTTATCCATATGTAACCCCCAGACCCACTGCTCACCTGTCAGGGTGGTGGCATCTTTTATCTATATATAAACCTCAGACCCAGTGCTCACCTGTCAGGGTGGTGGCATCTCTTATCCATATGGAACCCCCAGACCCAGTGCTCACCTGTCAGATGTGGTGGCATCTCTTATCCATATGTAACCCCCAGACCCAGTGCTCACCTGTCAGGGTGGTGGCATCTCTTATCCATATGTAACCCCCAGACCCAGTGCTCATCTGTCAGGGGTGGTGGCATCTCTTATCCATATGTAACCCCCAGAACCAGTGCTCATCTGTCAGGGGTGGTGGCATCTCTTATCCATATGTAACCCCCAGACCCAGTGCTCACCTGTCAGGGTGGTGGCATCTCTTATCCATATGGAACCCCCAGACCCAGTGCTCACCTGTCAGATGTGGTGGCATCTCTTATCCATATGTAACCCCCAGACCCAGTGCTCACCTGTCAGGGTGGTGGCATCTCTTATCCATATGGAATCCCCAGACCCAGTGCTCACCTGTCAGGGTGGTGGCATCTCTTATACATACAGTATGTAACCCCCAGACCCAGTGCTTACCTGTCAGGGTGGTGGCATCTCTTATCCATATGTAACACCCAGACCCAGTGCTCACCTGTCAGGTTGGTGGCATCTCTTATCCATATGTAACCCCCAGACCCAGTGCTCACCTGTCAGATGTGGTGGTATCTCTTATCCATATGTAACCCCCAGACCCAGTGCTCACCTGTCAGATGTGGTGGCATCTCTTATCCATATGTAACCCCCAGACCCAGTGCTCACCTGTCAGGGTGGTGGCATCTCTTATCCATATGGAATCCCCAGACCCAGTGCTCACCTGTCAGGGTGGTGGCATCTCTTATCCATATGTAACCCCCAGACCAAGTGCTCACCTGTCAGGGTGGTGGCATCTCTTATCCATATGGAACCCCCAGACCCAGTGCTCACCTGTCAGATGTGGTGGCATCTCTTATCCATATGTAACCCCCAGACCCAGTGCTCACCTGTCAGGGTGGTGGCATCTCTTATCCATATGTAACCCCCAGACCCAGTGCTCATCTGTCAGGGGTGGTGGCATCTCTTATCCATATGTAACCCCCAGACCCAGTGCTCATCTGTCAGGGGTGGTGGCATCTCTTATCCATATGGAATCCCCAGACCCAGTGCTCACCTGTCAGGGTGGTGGCATCTCTTATCCATATGTAACCCCCAGACCAAGTGCTCACCTGTCAGGGTGGTGGCATCTCTTATCCATATGTAACCCTCAGACCCAGTGCTCACCTGTCAGGGTGGTGGCATCTCTTATACATACAGTATGTAACCCCCAGACCCAGTGCTTACCTGTCAGAGTGGTGGCATCTCTTATCCATATGTAACCCCCAGACCCAGTGCTCACCTGTCAGATGTGGTGGCATCTCTTATCCATATGTAACCACCAGACCCAGTGCACACCTGTCAGGGTGGTGGCATCTCTTATCCATATGTAACCCCCAGACTCAGTGCTCACCTGTCACGGTGGTGGCATCTCTTATACATACAGTATGTAACCCCCAGACCCAGTGCTTACCTGTCAGGGTGGTGGCATCTCTTATCCATATGTAACACCCAGACCCAGTGCTCACCTGTCAGGTTGGTGGCATCTCTTATCCATATGTAACCCCCAGACCCAGTGCTCACCTGTCAGATGTGGTGGTATCTCTTATCCATATGTAACCCCCAGACCCAGTGCTCACCTGTCAGATGTGGTGGCATCTCTTATCCATATGTAACCCCCAGACCCAGTGCTCACCTGTCAGGGTGGTGGCATCTCTTATCCATATGGAATCCCCAGACCCAGTGCTCACCTGTCAGGGTGGTGGCATCTCTTATCCATATGTAACCCCCAGACCAAGTGCTCACCTGTCAGGGTGGTGGCATCTCTTATCCATATGGAACCCCCAGACCCAGTGCTCACCTGTCAGATGTGGTGGCATCTCTTATCCATATGTAACCCCCAGACCCAGTGCTCACCTGTCAGGGTGGTGGCATCTCTTATCCATATGTAACCCCCAGACCCAGTGCTCATCTGTCAGGGGTGGTGGCATCTCTTATCCATATGTAACCCCCAGACCCAGTGCTCATCTGTCAGGGGTGGTGGCATCTCTTATCCATATGTAACCCCCAGACTCAGTGCTCACCTGTCACGGTGGTGGCATCTCTTATACATACAGTATGTAACCCCCAGACCCAGTGCTTACCTGTCAGGGTGGTGGCATCTCTTATCCATATGTAACCCCCAGACCAAGTGCTCTCCTGTCAGATGTGGTGGCATCTCTTATCCATATGTAACCCCCAGAGCCAGTGCTCACCTGTCAGATGTGGTGGCATCTCTTATCCATATGTAACCCCCAGACCCAGTGCTCACCTGTCAGGGTGGTGGCATCTCTTATCCATATGGAATCCCCAGACCCAGTGCTCACCTGTCATGGTGGTGGCATCTCTTATCCATATGTAACCCCCAGACCCAGTGCTCACCTGTCAGGGTGGTGGCATCTCTTATCCATATGTAACCCTCAGACCCAGTGCTCACCTGTCAGGGTGGTGGCATCTCTTATACATACAGTATGTAACCCCCAGACCCAGTGCTTACCTGTCAGAGTGGTGGCATCTCTTATCCATATTTAACACCCAGACCCAGTGCTCACCTGTCAGGGGTGGTGGCATCTCTTATAGATATCGAACCCCCAGACTCAGTGCTCACATGTCTTGGTAGCGGCATCTCTTATCCATATGTAACCCCCAGACCAAGTGCTCATCTGTGAGGGTGGTGGCATCTCTTATCCATATATAACCCCCAGACTCAGTGCTCACCTGTCAGGGTGGTGGCATCTCTTATCCATATGTCACCCCCAGACTCAGTGCTCACCTGTCAGGGTGGTGGCATCTCTTATACATACAGCATGTAACACCCAGACCCAGTGCTTACCTGTCAGATGTGGTGGCATCTCTTATCCATATGTAACCCCCAGACCCAGTGCTCACCTGTCAGGGTGGTGGCATCTCTTATCCATATGTAACCCCCAGACTCAGTGCTCACCTGTCAGGGTGGTGGCATCTCTTATACATACAGTATGTAACCCCCAGACCTAGTGCTTACCTGTCAGGGTGGTGGCATCCCTTATCCATATGTAACACCCAGACCCAGTGCTCACCTGTCAGGGGTGGTGGCATCTCTTATAGATATGGAACTCCCAGACCCAGTGCTCACCTGTCAGATGTGGTGGCATCTCTTATCCATATGTAACCCCCAGACCCAGTGCTCACCTGTCAGGGTAGCGGTATCTCTTATCCATATGTAACCCTCAGACCCAGTGCTCACATGTCAGGGTAGCGGCATCTCTTATCCATATGTAACCCCCAGACCCAGTGCTCACCTGTCAGGGTGGTGGCATCTCTTATCCATATGTAACCCCCAGACCAAGTGCTCACCTGTCAAGGTGGTGGCATCTCATATCCATATGTAACCCCCAGACCCAGTGCTCATCTGTCAAGGGTGGTGGCATCTCTTATCCATATGTAACCCCCAGACCCAGTGCTTACCTGTCAGATGTGGTGTCATTTCTTATCCATATGTAACCCCCATACCCAGCACTCACCTGTCAGGGTGGTGGCATCTCTTATCCATATGTAACCCCCAGACTCAGTGCTCACCTGTCAGGGTGGTGGCATCTCTTATACATACAGTGTGTAACCCCCAGACCCAGTGCTCACCTGTCAGGGTAGCGGCATCTCTTATCCATATGTAACACCCAGACCCAGTGCTCACCTGTCAGGGGTGGTGGCATCTCTTATAGATATGGAACCCCCAGACTCAGTGCTCACATGTCACGGTAGCGGCATCTCTTATCCATATGTAACCCTCAGACCCAGTGCTCACTTGTCAGCGGTGGTGGCATCTCTTATCCATATGTAACCCCCAGACCCAGTGCTCACCTGTCAGATGTGGTGGTATCTCTTATCCATATGTAACCCCCAGACCCAGTGCTCACCTGTCAGATGTGGTGGCATCTCTTATCCATATGTAACCCCCAGACCCAGTGCTCACCTGTCAGGGGTGGTGGCATCTCTTATCCATACAGTATGTAACCCTCAGGCCCAGTGCTCACCTGTCGGTGGTGGCATCTCTTATTCATATGTAACCCCCAGACCCAGTGCTCACCTGTCAGGGTAGCGGCATCTCTTATCCATATGTAACCCTCAGACCCAGTGCTCACCTGTCAGGGTGGTGGCATCTCTTATCCATATGGAACCCCCAGACACAGTGTTCACCTGTCAGGGGTGGTGGCATCTCTTATCCATATGTAACCCCCAGACCCACTGCTCACCTGTCAGGGTGGTGGCATCTTTTATCTATATATAACCCCCAGACCCAGTGCTCACCTGTCAAGGTGGTGGCATCTCGTATCCATATGTAACCCCCAGACCAAGTGCTCACCTGTCAGGGTGGTGGCATCTCTTATCCATATGTAACCACAGACTCAGTGCTCACCTGTCAGGGGTAGCGGCATCTCTTATCCATATGTATCCCCCAGACCCAGTGCTCACCTGTCAGGGGTGGTGGCATCTCTTATCCATACAGTATGTAACCCTCAGGCCCAGTGCTCACCTGTCAGGGTGGTGGCATCTCTTATCCATATGTAACCCCCAGACCAAGTACTCACCTGTCAGGGTAGCGGCATCTCTTATTCATATGTAACCCTCAGACCCAGTGCTCACCTGTCAGGGTGGCGGCATCTCTTATCCATATGTAACCCTCCGACCCAGTGCTCACCTGTCAGGGTGGCGGCATCTCTTATCCATATGTAACTCCCAGACCCAGTGCTCACCTGTCAGGGTATCGGTATCTCTTATCCATATGTAACCCTCAGACCCAGTGCACACCTGTCAGGGTGGTGGCATCTCTTATACATACAGTATGTAACCCCCAGACCCAGTGCTTACCTGTCAGGGTGGTGGCATCTCTTATCCATATGTAACACCCAGACCCAGTGCTCACCTGTCAGGGTAGCGGCATCTCTTATCCATATGTAACCTCCAGACCCAGTGCTCACCTGTCAGGGTATCGGTATCTCTTATCCATATGTAACCCCCAGACCCAGTGCACACCTGTCAGGGTGGTGGCATCTCTTATACATACAGTATGTAACCCCCAGACCCAGTGCTTACCTGTCAGGGTGGTGGCATCTCTTATCCATATGTAACCCCCAGACCCAGTGCTCACCTGTCAGGGTGGTGGCATCTCTTATCCATATGTAACCCCCAGACCCAGTGCTCACCTGTCAGGGTAGCGGCATCTCTTATTCATATGTAACCCTCCGACCCAGTGCTCACCTGTCAGGGTGGCGGCATCTCTTATCCATATGTAACTCCCAGACCCAGTGCTCACCTGTCAGGGTATCGGTATCTCTTATCCATATGTAACCCTCAGACCCAGTGCACACCTGTCAGGGTGGTGGCATCTCTTATACATACAGTATGTAACCCCCAGACCCAGTGCTTACCTGTCAGGGTGGTGGCATCTCTTATCCATATGTAACACCCAGACCCAGTGCTCACCTGTCAGGGTAGCGGCATCTCTTATCCATATGTAACCTCCAGACCCAGTGCTCACCTGTCAGGGTGGTGGCATCTCTTATCCATATGTAACCCACAGATTCAGTGCTCACCTGTCAGGGTGGTGGCATCTCTTATACATACAGTATGTAACCCCCAGACCCAGTGCTTACCTGTCAGGGTGGTGGCATCTCTTATCCATATGTAACACCCAGACCCAGTGCTCACCTGTCAGAGTAGCGGCATCTCTTATCCATATGTAACCCCCAGACCCAGTGCTCACCTGTCAGGGTGGTGGCATCTTTTATCCATATGTAACCCCCAGACCCAGTGCTTACCTGTCAGGGTAGCGGCATCTCTTATCCATATGTAACCCCCAGACCCAGTGCTCACCTGTCAGGGTGGTGGCATCTCTTATCCATATGTAACCCACAGATTCAGTGCTCACCTGTCAGGGTGGTGGCATCTCTTATACATACAGTATGTAACCCCCAGACCCAGTGCTTACCTGTCAGGGTGGTGGCATCTCTTATCCATATTTAACACCCAGACCCAGTGCTCACCTGTCAGGGGTGGTGGCATCTCTTATAGATATCGAACCCCCAGACTCAGTGCTCAAATGTCAGGGTAGCGGCATCTCTTATCCATATGTAACTCCCAGACCCAGTGCTCACCTGTGAGGGTCGTGGCATCTCTTATCCATATGTAACCCCCAGACTCAGTGCTCACCTGTCAGGGTGGTGGCATCTCTTATCCATATGTAACCCCCAGACTCAGTGCTCACCTGTCAGGGTGGTGGCATCTCTTATACATACAGTATGTAACCCCCAGACCCAGTGCTTACCTGTCAGATGTGGTGGCATCTCTTATCCATATGTAACCCCCAGACCCAGTGCTCACCTGTCAGGGTGGTGGCATCTCTTATCCATATGTAATCCCCAGACTCAGTGCTCACCTGTCAGGGTGGTGGCATCTCTTATACATACAGTATGTAACCCCCAGACCCAGTGCTTACCTGTCAGGGTGGTGGCATCTCTTATTCATATGTAACACCCAGAACCAGTGCTCACCTGTCAGGGGTGGTGGCATCTCTTATAGATATGGAACCCCCAGACCCAGTGCTCACCTGTCAGATGTGGTGGCATCTCTTATCCATATGTAACCCCCAGACCCAGTGCTCACCTGTCAGGGTAGCGGTATCTCTTATCCATATGTAACCCCCAGACCCAGTGCTCACCTGTCAGATGTGGTGGCATCTCTTATCCATATGTAACCACCAGACCCAGTGCACACCTGTCAGGGTGGTGGCATCTCTTATCCATATGTAACCCCCAGACTCAGTGCTCACCTGTCACGGTGGTGGCATCTCTTATACATACAGTATGTAACCCCCAGACCCAGTGCTTACCTGTCAGGGTGGTGGCATCTCTTATCCATATGTAACACCCAGACCCAGTGCTCACCTGTCAGGTTGGTGGCATCTCTTATCCATATGTAACCCCCAGACCCAGTGCTCACCTGTCAGATGTGGTGGTATCTCTTATCCATATGTAACCCCCAGACCCAGTGCTCACCTGTCAGATGTGGTGGCATCTCTTATCCATATGTAACCCCCAGACCCAGTGCTCACCTGTCAGGGTGGTGGCATCTCTTATCCATATGGAATCCCCAGACCCAGTGCTCACCTGTCAGGGTGGTGGCATCTCTTATCCATATGTAACCCCCAGACCAAGTGCTCACCTGTCAGGGTGGTGGCATCTCTTATCCATATGGAACCCCCAGACCCAGTGCTCACCTGTCAGATGTGGTGGCATCTCTTATCCATATGTAACCCCCAGACCCAGTGCTCACCTGTCAGGGTGGTGGCATCTCTTATCCATATGTAACCCCCAGACCCAGTGCTCATCTGTCAGGGGTGGTGGCATCTCTTATCCATATGTAACCCCCAGACCCAGTGCTCATCTGTCAGGGGTGGTGGCATCTCTTATCCATATGTAACCCCCAGACTCAGTGCTCACCTGTCACGGTGGTGGCATCTCTTATACATACAGTATGTAACCCCCAGACCCAGTGCTTACCTGTCAGGGTGGTGGCATCTCTTATCCATATGTAACCCCCAGACCAAGTGCTCTCCTGTCAGATGTGGTGGCATCTCTTATCCATATGTAACCCCCAGAGCCAGTGCTCACCTGTCAGATGTGGTGGCATCTCTTATCCATATGTAACCCCCAGACCCAGTGCTCACCTGTCAGGGTGGTGGCATCTCTTATCCATATGGAATCCCCAGACCCAGTGCTCACCTGTCATGGTGGTGGCATCTCTTATCCATATGTAACCCCCAGACCCAGTGCTCACCTGTCAGGGTGGTGGCATCTCTTATCCATATGTAACCCTCAGACCCAGTGCTCACCTGTCAGGGTGGTGGCATCTCTTATACATACAGTATGTAACCCCCAGACCCAGTGCTTACCTGTCAGAGTGGTGGCATCTCTTATCCATATTTAACACCCAGACCCAGTGCTCACCTGTCAGGGGTGGTGGCATCTCTTATAGATATCGAACCCCCAGACTCAGTGCTCACATGTCTTGGTAGCGGCATCTCTTATCCATATGTAACCCCCAGACCAAGTGCTCATCTGTGAGGGTGGTGGCATCTCTTATCCATATATAACCCCCAGACTCAGTGCTCACCTGTCAGGGTGGTGGCATCTCTTATCCATATGTAACCCCCAGACTCAGTGCTCACCTGTCAGGGTGGTGGCATCTCTTATACATACAGCATGTAACACCCAGACCCAGTGCTTACCTGTCAGATGTGGTGGCATCTCTTATCCATATGTAACCCCCAGACCCAGTGCTCACCTGTCAGGGTGGTGGCATCTCTTATCCATATGTAACCCCCAGACTCAGTGCTCACCTGTCAGGGTGGTGGCATCTCTTATACATACAGTATGTAACCCCCAGACCTAGTGCTTACCTGTCAGGGTGGTGGCATCCCTTATCCATATGTAACACCCAGACCCAGTGCTCACCTGTCAGGGGTGGTGGCATCTCTTATAGATATGGAACTCCCAGACCCAGTGCTCACCTGTCAGATGTGGTGGCATCTCTTATCCATATGTAACCCCCAGACCCAGTGCTCACCTGTCAGGGTAGCGGTATCTCTTATCCATATGTAACCCTCAGACCCAGTGCTCACATGTCAGGGTAGCGGCATCTCTTATCCATATGTAACCCCCAGACCCAGTGCTCACCTGTCAGGGTGGTGGCATCTCTTATCCATATGTAACCCCCAGACCAAGTGCTCACCTGTCAAGGTGGTGGCATCTCATATCCATATGTAACCCCCAGACCCAGTGCTCATCTGTCAAGGGTGGTGGCATCTCTTATCCATATGTAACCCCCAGACCCAGTGCTTACCTGTCAGATGTGGTGTCATTTCTTATCCATATGTAACCCCCATACCCAGCACTCACCTGTCAGGGTGGTGGCATCTCTTATCCATATGTAACCCCCAGACTCAGTGCTCACCTGTCAGGGTGGTGGCATCTCTTATACATACAGTGTGTAACCCCCAGACCCAGTGCTCACCTGTCAGGGTAGCGGCATCTCTTATCCATATGTAACACCCAGACCCAGTGCTCACCTGTCAGGGGTGGTGGCATCTCTTATAGATATGGAACCCCCAGACTCAGTGCTCACATGTCACGGTAGCGGCATCTCTTATCCATATGTAACCCTCAGACCCAGTGCTCACTTGTCAGCGGTGGTGGCATCTCTTATCCATATGTAACCCCCAGACCCAGTGCTCACCTGTCAGATGTGGTGGTATCTCTTATCCATATGTAACCCCCAGACCCAGTGCTCACCTGTCAGATGTGGTGGCATCTCTTATCCATATGTAACCCCCAGACCCAGTGCTCACCTGTCAGGGGTGGTGGCATCTCTTATCCATACAGTATGTAACCCTCAGGCCCAGTGCTCACCTGTCGGTGGTGGCATCTCTTATTCATATGTAACCCCCAGACCCAGTGCTCACCTGTCAGGGTAGCGGCATCTCTTATCCATATGTAACCCTCAGACCCAGTGCTCACCTGTCAGGGTGGTGGCATCTCTTATCCATATGTAACCCCCAGACTCAGTGCTCACCTGTCAGGGTGGTGGCATCTCTTATCCATATGTAACCCCCAGACTCAGTGCTCACCTGTCAGGGTGGTGGCATCTCTTATACATACAGTATGTAACCCCCAGACCCAGTGCTTACCTGTCAGATGTGGTGGCATCTCTTATCCATATGTAACCCCCAGAGCCAGTGCTCACCTGTCAGGGTGATGGCATCTCTTATCCATATGTAATCCCCAGACTCAGTGCTCACCTGTCAGGGTGGTGGCATCTCTTATACATACAGTATGTAACCCCCAGACCCAGTGCTTACCTGTCAGGGTGGTGGCATCTCTTATTCATATGTAACACCCAGAACCAGTGCTCACCTGTCAGGGGTGGTGGCATCTCTTATAGATATGGAACCCCCAGACCCAGTGCTCACCTGTCAGATGTGGTGGCATCTCTTATCCATATGTAACCCCCAGACCCAGTGCTCACCTGTCAGGGTAGCGGTATCTCTTATCCATATGTAACCCCCAGACCCAGTGCTCACCTGTCAGATGTGGTGGCATCTCTTATCCATATGTAACCACCAGACCCAGTGCACACCTGTCAGGGTGGTGGCATCTCTTATCCATATGTAACCCCCAGACTCAGTGCTCACCTGTCACGGTGGTGGCATCTCTTATACATACAGTATGTAACCCCCAGACCCAGTGCTTACCTGTCAGGGTGGTGGCATCTCTTATCCATATGTAACACCCAGACCCAGTGCTCACCTGTCAGGTTGGTGGCATCTCTTATCCATATGTAACCCCCAGACCCAGTGCTCACCTGTCAGATGTGGTGGTATCTCTTATCCATATGTAACCCCCAGACCCAGTGCTCACCTGTCAGATGTGGTGGCATCTCTTATCCATATGTAACCCCCAGACCCAGTGCTCACCTGTCAGGGTGGTGGCATCTCTTATCCATATGGAATCCCCAGACCCAGTGCTCACCTGTCAGGGTGGTGGCATCTCTTATCCATATGTAACCCCCAGACCAAGTGCTCACCTGTCAGGGTGGTGGCATCTCTTATCCATATGGAACCCCCAGACCCAGTGCTCACCTGTCAGATGTGGTGGCATCTCTTATCCATATGTAACCCCCAGACCCAGTGCTCACCTGTCAGGGTGGTGGCAGCTCTTATCCATATGTAACCCCCAGACCCAGTGCTCATCTGTCAGGGGTGGTGGCATCTCTTATCCATATGTAACCCCCAGACCCAGTGCTCATCTGTCAGGGGTGGTGGCATCTCTTATCCATATGTAACCCCCAGACTCAGTGCTCACCTGTCACGGTGGTGGCATCTCTTATACATACAGTATGTAACCCCCAGACCCAGTGCTTACCTGTCAGGGTGGTGGCATCTCTTATCCATATGTAACCCCCAGACCAAGTGCTCTCCTGTCAGATGTGGTGGCATCTCTTATCCATATGTAACCCCCAGAGCCAGTGCTCACCTGTCAGATGTGGTGGCATCTCTTATCCATATGTAACCCCCAGACCCAGTGCTCACCTGTCAGGGTGGTGGCATCTCTTATCCATATGGAATCCCCAGACCCAGTGCTCACCTGTCATGGTGGTGGCATCTCTTATCCATATGTAACCCCCAGACCCAGTGCTCACCTGTCAGGGTGGTGGCATCTCTTATCCATATGTAACCCTCAGACCCAGTGCTCACCTGTCAGGGTGGTGGCATCTCTTATACATACAGTATGTAACCCCCAGACCCAGTGCTTACCTGTCAGAGTGGTGGCATCTCTTATCCATATTTAACACCCAGACCCAGTGCTCACCTGTCAGGGGTGGTGGCATCTCTTATAGATATCGAACCCCCAGACTCAGTGCTCACATGTCTTGGTAGCGGCATCTCTTATCCATATGTAACCCCCAGACCAAGTGCTCATCTGTGAGGGTGGTGGCATCTCTTATCCATATATAACCCCCAGACTCAGTGCTCACCTGTCAGGGTGGTGGCATCTCTTATCCATATGTAACCCCCAGACTCAGTGCTCACCTGTCAGGGTGGTGGCATCTCTTATACATACAGCATGTAACACCCAGACCCAGTGCTTACCTGTCAGATGTGGTGGCATCTCTTATCCATATGTAACCCCCAGACCCAGTGCTCACCTGTCAGGGTGGTGGCATCTCTTATCCATATGTAACCCCCAGACTCAGTGCTCACCTGTCAGGGTGGTGGCATCTCTTATACATACAGTATGTAACCCCCAGACCTAGTGCTTACCTGTCAGGGTGGTGGCATCCCTTATCCATATGTAACACCCAGACCCAGTGCTCACCTGTCAGGGGTGGTGGCATCTCTTATAGATATGGAACTCCCAGACCCAGTGCTCACCTGTCAGATGTGGTGGCATCTCTTATCCATATGTAACCCCCAGACCCAGTGCTCACCTGTCAGGGTAGCGGTATCTCTTATCCATATGTAACCCTCAGACCCAGTGCTCACATGTCAGGGTAGCGGCATCTCTTATCCATATGTAACCCCCAGACCCAGTGCTCACCTGTCAGGGTGGTGGCATCTCTTATCCATATGTAACCCCCAGACCAAGTGCTCACCTGTCAAGGTGGTGGCATCTCATATCCATATGTAACCCCCAGACCCAGTGCTCATCTGTCAAGGGTGGTGGCATCTCTTATCCATATGTAACCCCCAGACCCAGTGCTTACCTGTCAGATGTGGTGTCATTTCTTATCCATATGTAACCCCCATACCCAGCACTCACCTGTCAGGGTGGTGGCATCTCTTATCCATATGTAACCCCCAGACTCAGTGCTCACCTGTCAGGGTGGTGGCATCTCTTATACATACAGTGTGTAACCCCCAGACCCAGTGCTCACCTGTCAGGGTAGCGGCATCTCTTATCCATATGTAACACCCAGACCCAGTGCTCACCTGTCAGGGGTGGTGGCATCTCTTATAGATATGGAACCCCCAGACTCAGTGCTCACATGTCACGGTAGCGGCATCTCTTATCCATATGTAACCCTCAGACCCAGTGCTCACTTGTCAGCGGTGGTGGCATCTCTTATCCATATGTAACCCCCAGACCCAGTGCTCACCTGTCAGATGTGGTGGTATCTCTTATCCATATGTAACCCCCAGACCCAGTGCTCACCTGTCAGATGTGGTGGCATCTCTTATCCATATGTAACCCCCAGACCCAGTGCTCACCTGTCAGGGGTGGTGGCATCTCTTATCCATATGTAACCCTCAGACCCAGTGCTCACCTGTCAGGGTGGTGGCATCTCTTATACATACAGTATGTAACCCCCAGACCCAGTGCTTACCTGTCAGAGTGGTGGCATCTCTTATCCATATTTAACACCCAGACCCAGTGCTCACCTGTCAGGGGTGGTGGCATCTCTTATAGATATCGAACCCCCAGACTCAGTGCTCACATGTCTTGGTAGCGGCATCTCTTATCCATATGTAACCCCCAGACCAAGTGCTCATCTGTGAGGGTGGTGGCATCTCTTATCCATATATAACCCCCAGACTCAGTGCTCACCTGTCAGGGTGGTGGCATCTCTTATCCATATGTAACCCCCAGACTCAGTGCTCACCTGTCAGGGTGGTGGCATCTCTTATACATACAGCATGTAACACCCAGACCCAGTGCTTACCTGTCAGATGTGGTGGCATCTCTTATCCATATGTAACCCCCAGACCCAGTGCTCACCTGTCAGGGTGGTGGCATCTCTTATCCATATGTAACCCCCAGACTCAGTGCTCACCTGTCAGGGTGGTGGCATCTCTTATACATACAGTATGTAACCCCCAGACCTAGTGCTTACCTGTCAGGGTGGTGGCATCCCTTATCCATATGTAACACCCAGACCCAGTGCTCACCTGTCAGGGGTGGTGGCATCTCTTATAGATATGGAACTCCCAGACCCAGTGCTCACCTGTCAGATGTGGTGGCATCTCTTATCCATATGTAACCCCCAGACCCAGTGCTCACCTGTCAGGGTAGCGGTATCTCTTATCCATATGTAACCCTCAGACCCAGTGCTCACATGTCAGGGTAGCGGCATCTCTTATCCATATGTAACCCCCAGACCCAGTGCTCACCTGTCAGGGTGGTGGCATCTCTTATCCATATGTAACCCCCAGACCAAGTGCTCACCTGTCAAGGTGGTGGCATCTCATATCCATATGTAACCCCCAGACCCAGTGCTCATCTGTCAAGGGTGGTGGCATCTCTTATCCATATGTAACCCCCAGACCCAGTGCTTACCTGTCAGATGTGGTGTCATTTCTTATCCATATGTAACCCCCATACCCAGCACTCACCTGTCAGGGTGGTGGCATCTCTTATCCATATGTAACCCCCAGACTCAGTGCTCACCTGTCAGGGTGGTGGCATCTCTTATACATACAGTGTGTAACCCCCAGACCCAGTGCTCACCTGTCAGGGTAGCGGCATCTCTTATCCATATGTAACACCCAGACCCAGTGCTCACCTGTCAGGGGTGGTGGCATCTCTTATAGATATGGAACCCCCAGACTCAGTGCTCACATGTCACGGTAGCGGCATCTCTTATCCATATGTAACCCTCAGACCCAGTGCTCACTTGTCAGCGGTGGTGGCATCTCTTATCCATATGTAACCCCCAGACCCAGTGCTCACCTGTCAGATGTGGTGGTATCTCTTATCCATATGTAACCCCCAGACCCAGTGCTCACCTGTCAGATGTGGTGGCATCTCTTATCCATATGTAACCCCCAGACCCAGTGCTCACCTGTCAGGGGTGGTGGCATCTCTTATCCATACAGTATGTAACCCTCAGGCCCAGTGCTCACCTGTCGGTGGTGGCATCTCTTATTCATATGTAACCCCCAGACCCAGTGCTCACCTGTCAGGGTAGCGGCATCTCTTATCCATATGTAACCCTCAGACCCAGTGCTCACCTGTCAGGGTGGTGGCATCTCTTATCCATATGGAACCCCCAGACACAGTGTTCACCTGTCAGGGGTGGTGGCATCTCTTATCCATATGTAACCCCCAGACCCACTGCTCACCTGTCAGGGTGGTGGCATCTTTTATCTATATATAACCCCCAGACCCAGTGCTCACCTGTCAAGGTGGTGGCATCTCGTATCCATATGTAACCCCCAGACCAAGTGCTCACCTGTCAGGGTGGTGGCATCTCTTATCCATATGTAACCACAGACTCAGTGCTCACCTGTCAGGGGTAGCGGCATCTCTTATCCATATGTATCCCCCAGACCCAGTGCTCACCTGTCAGGGGTGGTGGCATCTCTTATCCATACAGTATGTAACCCTCAGGCCCAGTGCTCACCTGTCAGGGTGGTGGCATCTCTTATCCATATGTAACCCCCAGACCAAGTACTCACCTGTCAGGGTAGCGGCATCTCTTATTCATATGTAACCCTCAGACCCAGTGCTCACCTGTCAGGGTGGCGGCATCTCTTATCCATATGTAACCCTCCGACCCAGTGCTCACCTGTCAGGGTGGCGGCATCTCTTATCCATATGTAACTCCCAGACCCAGTGCTCACCTGTCAGGGTATCGGTATCTCTTATCCATATGTAACCCTCAGACCCAGTGCACACCTGTCAGGGTGGTGGCATCTCTTATACATACAGTATGTAACCCCCAGACCCAGTGCTTACCTGTCAGGGTGGTGGCATCTCTTATCCATATGTAACACCCAGACCCAGTGCTCACCTGTCAGGGTAGCGGCATCTCTTATCCATATGTAACCTCCAGACCCAGTGCTCACCTGTCAGGGTATCGGTATCTCTTATCCATATGTAACCCCCAGACCCAGTGCACACCTGTCAGGGTGGTGGCATCTCTTATACATACAGTATGTAACCCCCAGACCCAGTGCTTACCTGTCAGGGTGGTGGCATCTTTTATCCATATGTAACCCCCAGACCCAGTGCTCACCTGTCAGGGTGGTGGCATCTCTTATCCATATGTAACCCCCAGACCCAGTGCTCACCTGTCAGGGTAGCGGCATCTCTTATTCATATGTAACCCTCCGACCCAGTGCTCACCTGTCAGGGTGGCGGCATCTCTTATCCATATGTAACTCCCAGACCCAGTGCTCACCTGTCAGGGTATCGGTATCTCTTATCCATATGTAACCCTCAGACCCAGTGCACACCTGTCAGGGTGGTGGCATCTCTTATACATACAGTATGTAACCCCCAGACCCAGTGCTTACCTGTCAGGGTGGTGGCATCTCTTATCCATATGTAACACCCAGACCCAGTGCTCACCTGTCAGGGTAGCGGCATCTCTTATCCATATGTAACCTCCAGACCCAGTGCTCACCTGTCAGGGTGGTGGCATCTCTTATCCATATGTAACCCACAGATTCAGTGCTCACCTGTCAGGGTGGTGGCATCTCTTATACATACAGTATGTAACCCCCAGACCCAGTGCTTACCTGTCAGGGTGGTGGCATCTCTTATCCATATGTAACACCCAGACCCAGTGCTCACCTGTCAGGGTAGCGGCATCTCTTATCCATATGTAACCCCCAGACCCAGTGCTCACCTGTCAGGGTGGTGGCATCTTTTATCCATATGTAACCCCCAGACCCAGTGCTTACCTGTCAGGGTAGCGGCATCTCTTATCCATATGTAACCCCCAGACCCAGTGCTCACCTGTCAGGGTGGTGGCATCTCTTATCCATATGTAACCCACAGATTCAGTGCTCACCTGTCAGGGTGGTGGCATCTCTTATACATACAGTATGTAACCCCCAGACCCAGTGCTTACCTGTCAGGGTGGTGGCATCTCTTATCCATATTTAACACCCAGACCCAGTGCTCACCTGTCAGGGGTGGTGGCATCTCTTATAGATATCGAACCCCCAGACTCAGTGCTCAAATGTCAGGGTAGCGGCATCTCTTATCCATATGTAACTCCCAGACCCAGTGCTCACCTGTGAGGGTCGTGGCATCTCTTATCCATATGTAACCCCCAGACTCAGTGCTCACCTGTCAGGGTGGTGGCATCTCTTATACATACAGTATGTAACCCCCAGACCCAGTGCTTACCTGTCAGATGTGGTGGCATCTCTTATCCATATGTAACCCCCAGACCCAGTGCTCACCTGTCAGGGTGGTGGCATCTCTTATCCATATGTAATCCCCAGACTCAGTGCTCACCTGTCAGGGTGGTGGCATCTCTTATACATACAGTATGTAACCCCCAGACCCAGTGCTTACCTGTCAGGGTGGTGGCATCTCTTATTCATATGTAACACCCAGAACCAGTGCTCACCTGTCAGGGGTGGTGGCATCTCTTATAGATATGGAACCCCCAGACCCAGTGCTCACCTGTCAGATGTGGTGGCATCTCTTATCCATATGTAACCCCCAGACCCAGTGCTCACCTGTCAGGGTAGCGGTATCTCTTATCCATATGTAACCCCCAGACCCAGTGCTCACCTGTCAGGGTGGTGGCATCTCTTATCCATATGTAACCCCCAGACCCAGTGCTCACCTGTCAGGGTGGGGGCATCTCTTATCCATATGTAACCCCCAAACTCAGTGCTCACCTGTCAGGGTGGTGGCATCTCTTATACATACAGTATGTAACCCCCAGACCCAGTGCTCACCTGTCAGGGTGGTGGCATCTCATCCATATGTAACCCCCAGACCCAGTGCTCACCTGACAGGGGTGGTGGCATCTCTTATAGATATGGAACCCCCAGACTCAGTGCTCGCATGTCAGGGTAGCGGCATCTCTTATCCATATGTAACCCCCAGACCCAGTGCACACCTGTCAGGGTGGTGGCATCTCTTATACATACAGTATGTAACCCCTTGACCCAGTGCTTACCTGTCAGGGTGGTGGCATCTCTTATCCATATTTAACACCCAGACCCAGTGCTCACCTGTCAGGAGTGGTGGCATCTCTTATAGATATCGAACCCCCAGACTCAGTGCTCACATGTCAGGGTAGCGGCATCTCTTATCCATATGTAACCCCCAGACCCAGTGCTCACCTGTGACGGTGGTGGCATCTCTTATCCATATGTAACCCCCAGACTCAGTGCTCACCTGTCAGGGTGGTGGCATCTCTTATCCATATGTAACCCCCAGACTCAGTGCTCACCTGTCAGGGTGGTGGCATCTCTTATACATACAGTATGTAACCCCCAGACCCAGTGCTTACCTGTCAGATGTGGTGGCATCTCTTATCCATATGTAACCCCCAGACCCAGTGCTCACCTGTCAGGGTGGTGGCATCTCTTATCCATATGTAACCCCCAGACTCAGTGCTCACCTGTCAGGGTGGTGGCATCTCTTATACATACAGTATGTAACCCCCAGACCCAGTGCTTACCTGTCAGGGTGGTGGCATCTCTTATCCATATGTAACACCCAGAACCAGTGCTCACCTGTCAGGGGTGGTGGCATCTCTTATAGATATGGAACCCCCAGACCCAGTGCTCACCTGTCAGATGTGGTGGCATCCCTTATCCATATGTAACCCCCAGACCCAGTGCTCACCTGTCAGGGTAGCAGTATCTCTTATCCATATGTAACCCTCAGACCCAGTGCTCATATGTCAGGGTAGCGGCATCTCTTATCCATATGTAACCCCCAGACCCAGTGCTCACCTGTCAGGGTGGTGGCATCTCTTATCCATATGTAACCCCCAGACCCAGTCCTCACCTGTCAGGGTGGGGGCATCTCTTATCCATATGTAACCCCCAGACTCAGTGCTCACCTGTCAGGGTGGTGGCATCTCTTATGCATACAGTATGTAACCCCCAGACCCAGTGCTTACCTGTCAGATGTGGTGGCATCTCTTATACATACAGTATGTAACACCCAGACCCAGTGCTCACCTGTCAGGGTGGTGGCATTTCTTATAGATATGGAACCCCTTGACTTAGTGCTCGCTTGTCAGGGTAGCGTCATCTCTTATCCATATGTAACCCCCAGACCCAGTGCTCACCTGTCAGGGAATCGGTATCTCTTATCCATATGTAACCCTCAGACCCAGTGCTCACTTGTCAGGGGTGGTGGCATCTCTTATCCATATGTAACCCTCAGACCCAGTGCTCACCTGTCAGGGTGGTGGCATCTCTTATCCATATGTAACCCCCAGACTCAGTGCTCACCTGTCAGGGTGGTGGCATCTCTTATCCATATGTAACCCCCAGACCAGTGCTCACCTGTCAGGGTAGCGGTATCTCTTATCCATATGTAACCCTCAGACCCAGTGCTCACATGTCAGGGTAGCGGCATATCTTATCCATATGTAACCCCCAGACCCAGTGCTCACCTGTCAGGGTGGTGGCATCTCTTATCCATATGTAACCCCCAGACCCAGTCCTCACCTGTCAGGGTGGGGGCATCTCTTATCCATATGTAACCCCCAGACTCAGTGCTCACCTGTCAGGGTGGTGGCATCTCTTATACATACAGTATGTAACCCCCAGACCCAGTGCTCACCTGTCAGGGTGGTGGCATCTCTTATCCATATGTAACACCCAGACCCAGTGCTCACCTGACAGGGGTGGTGGCATCTCTTATAGATATGGAACCCCCAGACTCAGTGCTCGCATGTCAGGGTAGCGGCATCTCTTATCCATATGTAACCCCCAGACCCAGTGCTTACCTGTCAGGGTGGTGGCATCTCTTATCCATATTTAACACCCAGACCTAGTGCTCACCTGTCAGGATGGTGGCATCTCTTATCCATATGTAACCCCCAGACTCAGTGCTTACCTGTCAGGGTGGTGGCATCTCTTATCCATATGTAACCCTCAGACCCAGTGCTCACCTGTCAGGGTGGTGGCATCTCTTATACATACAGTATGTAACCCCCAGACCCAGTGCTTACCTGTCAGATGTGGTGGCATCTCTTATCCATATGTAACCCCCAGACCCAGTGCTCACCTGTCAGGGTGGTGGCATCTCTTATCCATATGTAACCCCCAGACTCAGTGCTCACCTGTCAGGGTGGTGGCATCTCTTATACATACAGTATGTAACCCCCAGACCCAGTGCTTACCTGTCAAGGTGGTGGCATCTCTTATCCATATGTAACACCCAGAACCAGTGCTCACCTGTCAGGGGTGGTGGCATCTCTTATAGATATGGAGCCCCCAGACCCAGTGCTCACCTGTCAGATGTGGTGGCATCTCTTATCCATATGTAACCCCCAGACCCAGTGCTCACCTGTCAGGGTAGCGGTATCTCTTATCCATATGTAACCCCCAGACCCAGTGCTCACCTGTCAGGGTGGTGGCATCTCTTATCCATATGTAACCTCCAGACCCAGTCCTCACCTGTCAGGGTGGGGGCATCTCTTATCCATATGTAACCCCCAAACTCAGTGCTCACCTGTCAGGGTGGTGGCATCTCTTATACATACAGTATGTAACCCCCAGACCCAGTGCTCACCTGTCAGGGTGGTGGCATCTCATCCATATGTAACCCTCAGACCCAGTGCTCACATGTCAGGGTAGCGGCATATCTTATCCATATGTAACCCCCAGACCCAGTGCTCACCTGTCAGGGTGGTGGCATCTCTTATCCATATGTAACCCCCAGACCCAGTCCTCACCTGTCAGGGTGGTGGCATCTCTTATACATATGTAACCCCCAGACTCAGTGCTCACCTGTCAGGGTGGTGGCATCTCTTATACATACAGTATGTAACCCCCAGACCCAGTGCTTACCTGTCAGGGGTGGTGGCATCTCTTATCCATATGTAACACCCAGACCCAGTGCTCACCTGACAGGGGTGGTGGCATCTCTTACCCATATGTAACCCCCAGACCCAGTGCTCACCTGTCAGGCTGGTGGCATCTCTTATCCATATGGAACCCCAGACCCAGTGCTCACCTGTCAGTGGTGGTGGCATCTCTTATCCCTATGGATCCCCCAGACTCAGTGCTCACCTGTCAGGGGTGGTGGCATCCAGTGGCGTAAGTTCGTCGCAGTTGCCAGGAGGCAAGATAAATATTGGTGCCCCCCTATTTCCTATATCAAGATAAGTGTGTGTGTGTGTGTGTGTGTGTGTGTGTGTGTGTGTGTGTGTGTGACAGCAGACACTTTACTGATGGAGCTATTTGCTCCTGTAGAGGAAGCATGAGAATGCTAACTATATGAAGTTACGTGTAATTGTCAGAGAAGTATCTTCCTATAGTTAAAATTCTCATATTTCCTATACAGGAGCAAACAGCTTCATCAGTAAGGTGTCTGCTTCCAGTGTAATAGGTTGTGGTTTCTAATCCTGGGTGTGACACTTGTAAAATGTGTATAATAAAGAGGGTGTGATGTGTAAGGTGCAGAGACTAGTGAGGAAGTCGGCCACTGAAAAGACAGCGGCAGCTATCAAATAACTTAATTCACTGGTGTCACAGAATGGGAGGAGAGGTGCCCCCCTTCAGAGCAGGAGCCCGGCGGCAGATGACTCCGTTGCCTCCCAGAGTTCTGCCTCTGGTGGCATCTCTTATCCATATGTAACCCCCAGACCCAGTGCTCACCTGTCGGGGTGGGAGTGGATCCTGACTGGAGAGCAGGAGCCGCTGGCAATAGAGGGCTGTGGAGAGAGATAAGTACCAGCCAGTCAGCTCCTAATAGGTGGCCCCATGTGCGGTGCGGCATGCCATTAGCCCTCATTCCGAGTTGTTCGCTCGTTAGCTGCTTTTAGCAGCATTGCACACGCTAGGCAGCCGCCTACTGGGAGTGAATCTTAGCTTTGCAGAATAGCGAAATGAAATTTCTGTGCAGTTTCTGAGTAGCTCGAGACTTACTCTGCCACTGCGATCAGTTCAGTCAGTTTCGTTCCTGGTTTGACGTCACAAACACACCCAGCGTTCGCCCAGACACTCCCTCGTTTCTCCAGACACTCCCGCGTTTTTCCCTGAAACGGCTGCGTTTTTTCGCACACTCCCATAAAACGGCAAGTTTCTGCCCAGAAACACCCACTTCCTGTCAATCACGCTCCAATCACCAGAACGAAGAAATTTCTCCGTTAAGCTGTGAGTAAAATACCAAACTTTTTAGCAAATTTACTTGGCGCAGGCGCACTGGGAACGTTGCGCATGCGCAGTTTGCGACTAATCGCTGCGATGCGTGGAAAAATAACGAGCGAACAACTCGGAATGAGGGCCATTGCCCGGTTGCTTGCTTTTTTGCTGTCCGTACAAGCATGAATCAGTCCCAGAGAGAGAAGCAGGATCTAGTGGCATCCAGCTCCAGGAATAACAAATCTCACTGATGATTTCTATTTACAAAGCTGGATGGACCTTCCGACCCGAGCAGGTTAGATATGACACCTGACATTTTCCTGAAGGTTTGACATTTATATGAACACATTGATGTGTGACACATGGCAGCATCTGTGTACTGTAGCATCTGTGTACTGTAGCGTCCCGCGTCGCAGCTTCCGGAAATTAAACATATAACATTAATCAATGACGCAATGCCCCCCGAGACCTTGGATTTGTCAGACACTACTTCTGGTCTCTGTGTTACAGAAGAAGTGGTTTTGTTCATTACATCACAGACACAAGGGCTATTGCAAATCAGAGGTCAGTGTAAATTGTTTTTGTGTTATATCTTTAGTCGCAGCGGATCTGAAAGGCTGCTAATGACACAGAGCCATTTTTTTGTAATTAGATGCCCATCGCCGGTTTCTCAGAGCCTCACGAGGGGCTCCTGATGCCACAATTAGTACATGTCTAGTATGCCCGAGAGCAGAGGCCCATCTGCCCTAGAGGACTGGCCCCCGAGGCTGAGATTAAGCAACACTGGACCCTTACATTTTTATTGTTATCTTTATTCATTCTTAAAATCAGCTGCTATGCATGATAGTGTGCGAGGTGTGCGAAGGGGTGTGGTGTACTGTGCGCCTACCTAGCTCCACCTTCCGGTGTTGCAGAAGGTCCTGGAACACAGGATGGAGGACGTCTGCTGTAAAGAGACAGAGGTGAGGACCGGGCAGCTACAACACATCAACAAAGAAGAAAGAGTCCGACAAATCAGTAGGTGGGCCGGGTTATGGTTACCCTCAGCGCTAGTGCCTAAGACACCCGGCATCCGCCTATGTGCGCTCATATGCGTGTACGTAGGCAGTAGAGCAAATCTGACAGACCTACGGGGAACACCCTCAGTCTGTCCTAGCAGCCACGCGCGTCAGACACACTCCGCTTATTGGGAAAGGCTAATACCCATATCTGTCGTACAGACCCGGCCTACAGAACATATACTCAGCAGTTCACTACTTGTGGCCTTGCACGTGGTGTTCCATGTCACCCACGCAGGCTGTACTAAGTAACACATTCCCCTACAAGGTGTCACTCCCAACAGCCTCACTAACTACACGACACAAGCCCTCAGCCACTCACTGACCCGTTGTAAATTCAAACACTTTGAGACTATGGGACAGATGTATAAAGGCAGTCAAACCGGTCCTCGTGAGCTACTAACAGTTCACGTCTTCAGACCACCTAGCTGGTGCACAGGTGTAGTCATTACTGCAGTAACTGACACATTTTCAAACGTGTGGCGCATTCATTCCGACCCGGCGCATTCTACAGACCCAAAGGTGGCCTGGGAAACATGGACTTTTGGCAGCTCTCCGGACCTGGGTTGGTCACCCCTGTATCAAACCTTGGGGGTAGATGTAGCAAGCCCTGGAGAAAGATAAAGAGGAGATGTTGCCTAAAGCAACTTATCCCCTTATGCAGAGGCAGCGACACAGCGCTCTCAGCGCATCAGAGACACCGGGCTGCCACTGTAACTACGCAGGGATTCGTTTTACACAAGTACACAGCCGCATGAGAGAAAGCCGTGGCCTTAAGCAGCCTCTGGCCGGGTAACAAGCAGTATGGCAACGCGCTTAATTCCTTTTAGAGTTGGGATTAGATGCACACAATCACGTGCCGGGCTGGTCGTGCAACCATTACATGGGTTACGGTTCTGCGGCTTTCGGCTGGACACTCCTCTTTGGCAGGAAACTGCGTGCAGCGTGGTAGCCGGGGGGTTAATGGTATGGGGCCGACAATCCCCCCCACACGCCTATATGGGAGTATGTGCCCAAACGTAATTCATGCCCTATGCACTAGCCGTCTGTCTTTAATTACTGCCCGTGGACCTAGTGCCATACCTAATCATTGACCATAAGCATTATGCCGGAATCTACGGTCTGCCCACGGACCTACAGTAGCACCCAACTCGATTTGCACCACGGGTCTAGTGCCCGACTCTAACTGCCTAACTCTGAATATTAGGAAGAATTATAAGACTTATTGTCCCGCTGGGACCTTGCTGGATCATTCCACCATGGCTCTTTGGCTGTTCATTTGCCAGCCATTCCCAACAGAGGTCCACAATGCTCCCTCAGGATCCTAATCTTGACCAGCTCCAGGTCCATTCTTTATGTTAAAAGTGGTTTGATTCCAATGTCTTCACCCGATGGTCAAGGGAGCAAGGATGTGGTTCCAGCTATCTTATAGTAGGTATCTCCAATATCTTCTGTGGTCCTCCATGCATAAATCCGCCAGATCCTTAGAAACCCCTTAAAAATGGCTGTTTTATTGGGGGAGGGATATCCTGCCAAATACTGTTTGATAATTAAAGTCCTAAATCTCTCTGCACATGTTACATCTGCCCCACCTTCAGGTCAACATGGTCTTGCCTAGGTGCAAACTTGTTCCCCTTTATGCCTCATTCCCAACTCAGAGCCAGTCCCTTTAATTGTCTTAGAAACAGCACCTTTAAGTTGATCTGAAGATATCAGAGCAGCAATACCAACCACTGTGCCACTGCACCACCCAGAGCCACCAGAAACTGTGAGTTCATCACTTGGACACGCTAAGAAAAGTTAAGTAGTGATTCCTACCCCCAACACAAAAATCATTACAAAATGTCTCATTTATTTGGAGGATTAACCCTCTAATATCGAGGAGTGATTATGTTAGAACATGTTTCCTGTAACTATGTATTAGATCTGTTCCTATGGAAACTCTTCTGCATTTATGTACAGTATACACTGTAACTAGCGGCACCAGAGCCATGAAAACATGCTTGGAATAGGCATACGGATATCCTCACAGAGAACTAACGGTGCATACACACTTGCCGAGAAGATGAGCGATGTCGCTCATTTTCACCCTTCCTGAGCGACGTGCTCATTTTCACGGCAAGTGTGCATGCCGCTGCTGACCAGAGATGCACGGCCCCGCGGGTCGTTAACGACCCTCGCTGTTGGCCGTGCAGGCAGCACAATTTGGACTGTAGTCCAAGAGCTGCCTGCACGGCCCGGCCACTGCGTGACGTCACTGAGCGACATGGTCGTCATATCACTCAGTGTGTGCGCCCGGCCCAGGAGGGGGAAACACTCGGCGACGTCGCTCATAGAGCACGTCACCTAGTGTGTACCCACCTTAAGGATCAAATAGGGTTGAGATTACCTCAAAGATAAAAAAAAGGGGCTGACTAGATGGGCCTAGTGGTTCTTATCTGCCATCACACTCTATCTTTCTATGTTACTTACTGTATATGACAGACGCTATGCTGTGTAATGGGGTGTTGGGTACGGAATGCTGGCGGTCAGGATCCCGACGGTCAGAATATCGACGCCTAGATCCCGCCCGCCAAAATGTCGGCAGGGGGGTGAGCGCAACAAAGCCCCTTGCGGGCTAGGTGGCAAGCGCAGGTTCTATTCACACTCTATGGGGGGGAATTCAAATGTTTGAAAAGTCGGTTGGGTGTCTGTTTTTTCCTGTCTATTAGTTATGAAAAAATAGACGCCTAACTGACTTTTCAAACATGTGAATTCCCACCTATGAGTGTCATGGACACCCACGTGTGGGAATAGCTCTGGCGCCGCTGACGGCCGGGATTACGGATCTTGACTACATCCCGTAATGGGAGTTATACATTCTGTGAACTCATAAAACGTTTCTGCAATAAATCTGACATCAGGGGTTTTGCTGCAGGCGGGTGGTATTTAGGTTGCCAGTTGTTGGGATCCCGGCGCACAGTATACCCGCGCCGGAATCCCGACACCCGGCATAGCGACACTTTTGCTCCCTCTTGGGGGTCCACACCCCCCCTGGAGGGAGAATGGCGTGTCGCGCGTAGCCCAGCTGTCGGTATGCCAGTGGTCGGGATTCCGGCGCCGGTGTGCTGGCCACCGGGAGCCCTGCCGCCGGCATTCCATACTACACCCCTGCAGACTGATACCAGGTATACATTGTCATATAAAATGTCTGTCAGACCGGCAGACATCTTATCTAATAGCCTGAAACCATCAGATATCATAGATACAATATACACTATAGAGGAGACATTTCCCCGTTCCTGGGGAGGAGATGTTTCCCCATTCCTGGGGAGGAGACGTTTCCCCGTTCCTGGGGAGGAGGCTTTTCCCCGTTCCTGGGGAGGAGGCTTTTCCCCGTTCCTGGGGAGGAGACGTTTCCCCGTTCCTGGGGAGGAGACGTTTCCCCGTTCCTGGGGAGGAGGCTTTTCCCCGTTCCTGGGGAGGAGACGTTTCCCCGTTCCTGGGGAGGAGACGTTTCCCCGTTCCTGGGGAGGAGGCTTTTCCCCGTTCCTGGGGAGGAGACGTTTCCCCGTTCCTGGGGAGGAGGCTTTTCCCCGTTCCTAGGGAGGAGATGTTTCCCCGTTCCTGAGGAGGAGGCTTTTCCCCGTTCCTGGGGAGGAGATGTTTCCCCGTTCCTGGGGAGGAGGCTTTTCCCTGTTCCTGGGGAGGAGGCATTTCCCCGTTTCTGGTGAGGAGGCATTTCCTCGTTCTTGATTGATGGAGTGATTGATTGATTGATTGATTGATGGATGGATGGATTGATTGATGGATGGATTGATTGATTGATTCATTGATTGATTGATTGATTGATTGATTGGAATCTGAACCTCTGGAAACCTGATGCCGTCTGCTGAATACTCTGCGCTTACACTGAGGAATATTCATGTTGCTGTACAGTGAGTGTGAATCAGGAGCTGCTGCAATGAAACAACAGTTCCTATGGAAACTTTGTGGCATCCAAGGTTACCCATCACTATGGCAAATGGCTGGATACAGAAACTTACCCAAGTTACCTTGTACTTCCCACTTACTGGTTTGTTGTTTCCTCCTCTCATAAACGTCTCATATTATTTTACCACAAATTATTTATTTCAAAAATACATAAATAAAATACATAGAGATGTAATAACCCAATATTACACCCCATGTAATAACCCAGCATTGAATCCCATGTAATAACCCAGCAATGCAGCCCATGTAATAACCCAGCATTACACCCGATATAATAACCCAGCATTACACCCCATATAATCACCCAGCATTATATCCCATATAATAATAACCCAGCAATACACCTCATGTAATAACTCAGCATTATAGTCCATGTAAAAACCCAGCATTTTAGCCCATGTAATAACCCAGCATTACACCCCATGTAATAACCCAGCATTAAATCCCATATAATAACCCAGCATTACACCCCATATAATAACTCAGCATTATATTCCATGTAATAACCCAGCATTAAATCCCATATAATAACCCAGCATTATATCCCATGTAATAACCCAGCAATACACCTCATGTAATAACTCAGCATTATAGTCCATGTAAAAACCCAGCATTTTAGCCCATGTAATAACCCAGCAATACACCCCATGAAATAACCCAGCATTAAAGCCCATGAAATAACCCAGCATTACATCCTATATAATTAAACCTAATGTAATAACCAAGCATTACACCCCATATAATATCCCAGCATTACACCACATATAATAACCCAGCATTATATCCCATATAATAATAACAACCCAGCAATACACCTCATGTAATAACTCAGCATTATAGTCCATGTAAAAACCCAGCATTTTAGCCCATGTAATAACCCAGCATTACACCCCATGTAATAACCCAGCATTAAATCCCATATAATAACCCAGCATTACACCCCATATAATAACTCAGCATTATATCCCATGTAATAACCCAGCATTAAATCCCATATAATAACCCAGCATTATATCCCATGTAATAACCCAGCAATACACCTCATGTAATAACTCAGCATTATAGTCCATGTAAAAATCCAGCATTTTAGCCCATGTAATAACCCAGCAATACACCCCATGAAATAACCCAGCATTAAAGCCCATTAAATAACCCAGCATTACATCCTATATAATTAAACCTAATGTAATAACCAAGCATTACACCCCATATAATATCCCAGCATTACACCCCATATAATAACCCAGCATTATATCCCATACCATAATAACAACCCAGCAATACACCTCATGTAATAACTCAGCATTATAGTCCATGTAAAAACCCAGCATTTTAGCCCATGTAATAACCCAGCATTACACCCCATGTAATAACCCAGCATTAAATCCCAATATAATAACCCAGCATTACACCCCATATAATAACTCAGCATTATATCCCATGTAATAACCCAGCATTAAATCCCATATAATAACCCAGCATTATATCCCATGTAATAACCCAGCAATACACCTCATGTAATAACTCAGCATTATAGTCCATGTAAAAACCCAGCAATACACCCCATGAAATAACCCAGCATTAAAGCCCATTAAATAACCCAGCATTACATCCTATATATTAATAACCCAGCATTACATCCTATATAATTACACCTAATGTAATAACCAAGCATTACACCCCGTGAAATTACCCAGCATTACACCCCATGAAATAACCCAGCATTACTTACCATGTAATCAGGGCCGAAACTAGGATTTTCGTCACCTGGGGCAAGGCAGAAATTTGGCTCCCCCCTCCCAAAAAAACAAACAAAAACAAACTCTGACAGACTAAAATAATCATATTATCAGAAAATGCGAAAAAAGGGGATACTATTGGACAGTATTCCCCTACGTGCCTCAAATACCCTATGCGTCACATGCCCCGCCAGTGTGTTCAACTACATGCCCCCCCTGTGTGTCCCCATACATTGCACTATATCATAACACTTCATCACTGCACTACATTCCCCTATCCACTGCACTACATCACTACACTACACCCCCTACACACTGATCTACATCACTACACTACATGCCCCTATCCACTGCACTACATACATACCCTATATGCTACACCACATCACTACACTACATCCCCTTATATGCTACACCACATCAGTGCACTACATGCCCCTATATACTGCAATACATTACTACACTACATACCCTATATGGTACACTGCATCACTGCACTACATCCCCCTATAAGCTACACCAAATCCCCCCCATCTGGGAGACAGAGTGGAGGATGATACTGCTAACTGGGAGCGCAGTGCGTTTCTATAGCTTGTACAGTGCACTGCACGCTAGTCGCAGCACTGCATGGCAACAAATTATTTATTTATTTATATATTAACAGTATCTTATATAGCGCAGCATATTCCGTTGCACTTTACAATTAGAGCAACAGTAATAGAACAAAACTGGGTAAAAACAGACAGACATAGAGGTAGGAAGGCCCTGCTCGCAAGCTTACAATCTATAGGGAAATAGGCATAGATACACAAGGATAGATGCTACCTATTGCATAATGGTCCACCAGATTGCTAGGTTCTTAATGGGTTGTATGATGATTCCCGGCAATGTTGGCCAAGTGTCAGGAGGGTGTGAGAGTAAAGAAAGACAATATGTTATGTTATGTATACTGTACAGAGCAGGGTCGTGCGGTGAGTTAAATAGCTCAGGAGGTACTGACTAGCACCAGAGCCAGATTTACATGCAATATATGATCCAAAGCGTACATCTGGGCATTATACACAGGTGCAGCCATATAAACTCCTGGAAATTTGGTGAGTTTTGATCAGAGATGTGCGGAAAAGTTAGACAGGTAAGACACTGCCTCACCTGCCATAGACTTTTTACTCCAGAGTTTTGGCTATAAAAATGATTAGAATAATGCAAAGAAGATATTTCAAACATATCCTTTGTATTTGAAATATACTTTATACGGTAAAAACTCTGGCACAAACGTTAGTATGACAGGAAAGGCTCTGCCTCACCTGCCTCCCCCCACTGCACGTTACTGGTACAGAGAGAATGTAATTAGATAGGGAAGCACTGAAGGTTATGTGAGAGAGCGGGTCTGGAATTTGATAGGCTTGTCTGAAGAGGTGAGTTTTCAGGGAACGTTTAAAGGTTTAGAGACTAGAGGAGGAGTCTTACTGTGCGTGGGAGGGCATTCCACAGAGTGGGTGAAGCCCGGATAAAGTCCTGTAAGTTTGAGTGTGAACAAGTAATGCTTGTGGATGAGAGACGCAGATCTTGTGCAGAGCGGAGAGGTCGGGTAGGGAGATAGTATGAGACAGTGGCGGATTTAGCGGGGGGCGATTAGGGCGAACGCCCCTCCTACATATACCGGCACCGGGATGGAGGCCGGGTCCCGGCGCGGTATTGGGAACGGGGTGGAGAGCGGTGCAGCGCGGCGGGGTACGAGGAGAGAGAGGAGCGTCGTGACGCACGTACAGCGACCTCTGTTCTGACCACGCCCCCTCCTTCCTGTACGCGCGTCAAGACGCTCTCTCTCTGTCTTCGTCCCCCGCCGCGCTGCACCGCTCTGCACCCCGTTCCCAATACCGCGGCGGGACCCGGCCTCCATCTATGAGGTGGGAGTGTGTGTGAGTGTGAGTGTGTGAGTGTGTGTGTCCCATTTCTCTCCCCCCCCCCCCCCCCTCTTCTCCCTGCATTATTTGGCTGAGTTTTCCCTCATTCTGTGTGCTATGTCATTTTTGCCTCATACAGTGTGCTATAATGTGATTTTTCCCTCATTCTGCGTGCTATAATGTGATTTTTCCCTCATTCTGTGTGCTATAATGTGATTTTTCCCTCATTCTGCGTGCTATAATGTGATTTTTCCCTCATTCTGCGTGCTATAATGTGATTTTTCCCTCATTCTGCGTGCTAAAATGTGATTTTTCCCTCATTCTGCGTGCTAAAATGTGAATTTTCCCTCATTCTGCGTGCTAAAATGTGAATTTTCCCTCATTCTGCGTGCTATCATGTGAATTTTCCCTCATTCTGCGTGCTAAAATGTGAATTTTCCCTCATTCTGCGTGCTAAAATGTGAATTTTCCCTCATTCTGCGTGCTATCATGTGAATTTTCCCTCATTCTGCGTGCTATCATGTGAATTTTGCCTCATTCTGCGTGCTATAATGTCAATTTCGGCTCATTCTGCGTGCTATCATGTGAATTTTGCCTCATTCTGCGTGCTATAATGTGATTTTTCCCTCATTCTGCGTGCTATAATGTGATTTTTTCCCTCATTCTGCGTGCTAAAATGTGATTTTTCCCTCATTCTGCGTGCTATAATGTGATTTTTCCCTCATTCTGCGTGCTAAAATGTGAATTTTCCCTCATTCTGCGTGCTATCATGTGAATTTTCCCTCATTCTGCGTGCTATCATGTGAATTTTGCCTCATTCTGCGTGCTATAATGTCAATTTCGGCTCATTCTGCGTGCTATCATGTGAATTTTGCCTCATTCTGCGTGCTATAATGTGATTTTTCCCTCATTCTGCGTGCTAAAATGTGATTTTTCCCTCATTCTGCGTGCTATAATGTGATTTTTCCCTCATTCTGCGTGCTAAAATGTGAATTTTCCCTCATTCTGCGTGCTATCATGTGATTTTTCCCTCATTCTGCGTGCTATCATGTGAATTTTCCCTCATTCTGCGTGCTATCATGTGAATTTTCCCTCATTCTGCGTGCTATCATGTGAATTTCGGCTCATTCTGCGTGCTATCATGTGAATTTTGCCTCATTCTGCGTGCTATCATGTGAATTTTGCCTCATTCTGCGTGCTATCATGTCATTTTTGCCTCATACAGTGTGCTATAATGTGATTTTTCCCTCATTCTGCGTGCTATCATGTGAATTTTGCCTCATTCTGCGTGCTATAATGTCAATTTCGGCTCATTCTGCGTGCTATAACGTCATTTTTGCCTCATACAGTGTGCTATAATGTGATTTTTCCCTCATTCTGCGTGCTATCATGTGAATTTTCCCTCATTCTGCGTGCTATCATGTGAATTTCGGCTCATTCAGTGTGCTATCATGTGAATTTCGGCTCATTCAGTGTGCTACAATGTGAATTTCGGCTCATTCAGTGTGCTATAATGTGAATTTCGGCTCATTCAGTGTGCTATCATGTGAATTTCGGCTCATTCAGTGTGCTATCATGTGAATTTCGGCTCATTCAGTGTGCTATCATGTGAATTTCGGCTCATTCAGTGTGCTACAATGTGAATTTCGGCTCATTCAGTGTGCTATAATGTGAATTTCGGATCATTCAGTGTGCTACAATGTAAATTTCGGCTCATTTAGTGTGCTACAATGTGAATTTCGGCTCATTCAGTGTGCTATAATGTGAATTTCGGCTCATACAGTGTGCTACAATGTGAATTTCGGCTCATTCAGTGTGCTATGATGTGAATTTCAGCTCATACAGTGTGCTATAATGTGAATGTCGGCTCATTCAGTGTGCTATAATGTGAATTTCGGCTCATTCTGTGTGCTGTAGAAACAGAATTTGTCGGCAGATAAGAACCACTTGGCCCATCTAGTCTGCCCCTTTTTTTTTTTTTTATGTTACATTATTTTTATCTCTAACCTTATCTGATCCTTATTTCTTTGTAAGAATATCCTTATGTCTATCCCATGCATGTTTAAATTGCCCTACTGTCTTATCCTCTACCACCCCTGATGGAAGGAATGGCGATTCGCCAGTCTGTATCACCAGTGCGCAGGGTTCTCTCCACTAACTGGCAACATTTTATTAGTAATGGCAACAATAGGAAATTTTAGAAGCGAACGGGAAGGGCATTACTAAGTGGGAGGGGCTATGATTAGGGGGAGGAGTCATCATTCTTAAACCGCCCCCCCCCCTAAAAGTTAAGTCTAGATCCGCCACTGGTATGAGATGAGGGAAGAGATGTATGTAGGTGCAGTTTGGTTAATAGCGTTGTATGCCAGTGAAAGTATTTTATATTTAATACGGAGAAGAAGAGAGTTTAAGACAGTAGCCGGCATAGGAGAGATCCCAGGTACTGAAGCTCACCTGCACAGCGCCGGAGCCAGCTGCGGGCAGACAGGTGGGTCAGAAACATTGCCCTGGGAGCTGTCTGCTGTCTCACAGGGGCAGCACAGCACTGCTGTTTAAAAAAAAAAACATGCTCCTCTGTAACTCCTTGGCGCCCCCTCAAATCCTGCACCCGGGGCACATGCCCCCTTAGCCCCCCCTAGTTACGGCCCTGATGTAATAATAACCCAGTATTACTTCCCATATAATAATATAGCATTGCTTCCCATGAAATAACCCAGCATTACACTCCATGAAATAATCCAGCATTACACCCCATGTAATAATAACAACCTAGTATTACTTCCTATGTAATAATACAGCATTGCTTTCTATGTAGTAATCCATGCATAAACATTAATTCCAGATGAAGCTGCATTTTTCAAATTGAATCCTGGTACACTTGCAGAGACGGGCAGGTAAGGGTAGCAGGTGAGCATTTGCCTATTGCAAATCCATCAGAGAATTAAAGGCTATACAGTGTTGGACAAGGTTTCACTGAGGAATGCAATAGTAGGGGCCCATGAAAAGTGGGTGTGCGCTAACATAAAGCCAGCCACCAGAGTGGTGAGGGTACCCACTAGAGGGTTCACACTCAGCCACTAGAAAGGGTGTGGCCAGCTTACTACCAGAGTGGTGAGGGTACCCACTAGAGGGTTCACGCTCAGCCACTAAAAGGGGTGTGGGCGACCAGCCACGAGAGAGGTAAGGGTAGCCACTAGAGGGTTCATAGCCAGCCACCAGAGAAGAGAGGATAGCCACTAGAGGGTTCGTGGTCAGCACTCTTAGAGGGTGTGGCCTGGTAGCCACCAGAGTGGTGAGGGTATCCACTAGACTAGAGGGTTTATGGTCAGCCACCAGAGAGGTAAGGGTAGCCACTAGAGGGTTCATGGTCAGCCACTACAGAGGGTGTGGCCAGGTAGCCACCAGAGAGGTGAGAGTAGCCACTAGAGGGTTCATGGTCAGCCACTACAGAGGGTGTGGCCAGGTAGCCACCAGAGTGGTGAGAGTAGCCACTAGAGGGTTCATGGACAGCCACTACAGAAGGTGCGGCCTGGTAGTCACCAGAGTGGTGAGAGTAGCCACTAGAGGGTTCATGGTCAGCCACTACAAAGGGTGTGGCCAGGTAGCCACCAGAGTAGTGAGAGTAGCCACTAGAGGGTTCATGGTCAGCCACTACAGAGGGTGTGGCCAGGTAGCCACCAGAGTGGTGAGAGTAGCCACTAGAGGGTTCATGGTCAGCCACTACAGAAGGTGCGGCCAGGTAGTCACCAGAGTGGTGAGAGTAGCCACTAGAGGGTTCATGGTCAGCCACTACAGAAGGTGCGGCCAGGTAGTCACCAGAGTGGTGAGAGTAGCCACTAGAGGGTTCATGGTCAGCCACTATAGAAGGTGCGGCCAGGTAGTCACCAGAGTGGTGAGAGTAGCCACTAGAGGGTTCATGGTCAGCCACTAAAGAGGGTGAAGGCGGCCAGCCACCAATGCAAGTAACATTTACTGACACCTGAAAGTAGCATTTACTGACTCTTGCAAGCATTTTAATAAAGTTGTTGATTACTTAAAAATGTGCGAGGGAACCATCATCTAGGACTAAGTATTGCGGACATTTGCTAATGGAAATATAAAAGTCTAGCATCATATATAAGTAACAAGTCCCAATTATTGGAGCTTTTTCTTCCAAGGCCAGTGTCCGGAGGGCAGAAGATGCAATTCCCGGTATACGTCCCAGAGCGTTCCTAATATCATCTCCTCACTTTGTTCTGCTATTAGAAGATTTGTGGCAGAGAGGAAGATAAATCACCGCACATCCTCCCACGCTCCCAGCTAATTATCAGAAGAACGTCGACAGATCTGTGCTAAAAATCTTCCATTACATAAAAGTGACAGCTCAGGTTGAGCAAAAAAGTAAAATCTAAACATTCCTCAGTAGGAGAAAAGTTGCAGCCAGAGATGAAAGCGCTCACTCACTAGAAACTTTCCCTGCGGCTGAGCTGGATGTGACGCACTTTCAGGCCTGGGATCTCTCTAGAGGGACATATAGACATTAGTGCAGAGGTCGGCCACCCGTGGACTGGACACTGAAACATTACTGCAGGCAGCAGCCACCAGTGGTAGTTATTTCATGTTTTACGCCTATTTGGCAGATCGGTCACTGCGGCTGTGGAATTCTTACATCAGAACGCTTGTCACTCCTGACCTGATATCGGTCCATGGGGGTAATTCCAAGTTGATCGCAGCAGGATTTTTGATAGCAATTGGGCAAAACCATGTGCACTGCAAGGGAGGCAGATATAACATGTGCAGAGAGAGTTAGATTTGGGTGGGGTGTGTTCAATCTGCAATCTAATTTGCAGTGTAAAAATAAAGCAGCCAGTATTTAACCTGCACAGAAATAAAATAACCCACCCAAATCTAACTCTTTCTGCACATGTTATATCTGCCTCCCCTGCAGTGCACATGGTTTTGCCCAATTGATATCAAAAATCCTGCTGCGATCAACTTGGAATTACCCCCCATACTCCCACGCAGCCTCTCTACTCTTCCTCTGTCCAACACTTCTCCTGTGCTGCCCCACTTCTCTGGAACTCACTCCTTGCCCTGTCAGGGTGTATACCAGCCAGCGTGGGATCAAACATGGCCAGACTTCTCACATCCCATACCCCCAATCCTCTGTAGTCTATTCCCAGTGCAATGTCCAGTTTTCCCAGTAAGATTTACTCTCCAAGTAACGGGGATACATCTTCCGTCAGTAGTACTCCTAGAAATCATAGTACTCCCAGTGATCAGTAGTACTCCCAGTGATGGGGATACATCTTCTGTCAGTAGTACTCCAGGTGATCAGAAGTACTCCCAGTAATCATAGTACTCCCAGTGATCAGTAGTACTCCCAGTGATGGGGATACATCTTCTGTCAGTAGTACTCCAGGTGATCAGTAGTACTCCCAGTAATCATAGTACTCCCAGTGATCAGTAGTACTCCCAATGATGGGGATACATCTTCCGTCAGAAGTACTCCCAGTGATTAGTAGTACTCCCAGTGATGGGGATACATCTTCTGTCAGTAGTACTCCAGGTGATCAGTAGTACTCCCAGTGACGGGGATACATCTTCCGTCGGTAGTACTCCCAGTGATGGGTGGGGATACATCTTCCGTCGGTAGTACTCCCAGTGATGAGGATACATCTTCCTTCAGTAGTACTCCCAGTAATCATAGTACTCCCAGTGATCTGTAGTACTCCCAGTGATGGGGATACATCTTCTGTCAGTAGTACTCCAGGTGATCAGTAGTACTCCCAGTAATCATAGTACTCCCAGTGATCAGTAGTACTCCCAGTGATGGGGATACATCTTCTGTCAGTATTACTCCCGGTGATCATTAGTACTCCCAGTGATGGGGATACATCTTCCGTCAGAAGTACTCCCAGTGATCAGTAGTACTCCCAGTGATGGGGATACATCTTCTGTCAGTAGTACTCCTGGTGATCAGTAGTACTCCCAGTGACGGGGATACATCTTCCGTCGGTAGTACTCCCAGTGATGGGTGGGGATACATCTTCCGTCGGTAGTACTCCCAGTGATGAGGATACATCTTCCTTCAGTAGTACTCCCAGTAATCATAGTACTCCCAGTGATCAGTAGTACTCCCAGTGATGGGGATACATCTTCTGTCAGTAGTACTCCAGGTGATCAGTAGTACTCCCAGTAATCATAGTACTCCCAGTGATCAGTAGTACTCCCAGTGATGGGGATACATCTTCCGTCAGAAGTACTCCCAGTGATTAGTAGTACTCCCAGTGATGGGGATACATCTTCTGTCAGTAGTACTCCAGGTGATCAGTAGTACTCCCAGTAATCATAGTACTCCCAGTGATCAGTAGTACTCCCAGTGATGGGGATACATCTTCCGTCAGAAGTACTCCCAGTGATTAGTAGTACTCCCAGTGATGGGGATACATCTTCTGTCAGTAGTACTCCCAGTGATCAGTAGTACTCCCAGTAATCATAGTACTCCCAGTGATCAGTAGTACTCCCAGTGATAGGGATACATCTTCTGTCAGTAGTACTCCAGTTGATCAGTAGTACTCCCAGTAATCATAGTACTCCCAGTGATCAGTAGTACTCCCAGTAATGGGGATACATCTTCTGTCAGTAGTACTCCAGGTGATCAGTAGTACTCCCAGTAATCATAGTACTCCCAGTGATCAGTAGTACTCCCAGTGATGGGGATACATCTTCTGTCAGTAGTACTCCAGGTGATCAGTAGTACTCCCAGTAATCATAGTACTCCCAGTGATCAGTAGTACTCCCAGTGATGGGGATACATCTTCTGTCAGTAGTACTCCAGGTGATCAGTAGTACTCCCAGTAATCATAGTACTCCCAGTGATCAGTAGTACTCCCAGTGATGGGGATACATCTTCCGTCAGAAGTACTCCCAGTGATCAGTAGTACTCCCAGTAATCATAGTACTCCCAGTGATCAGTAGTACTCCCACTGATGGGGATACATCTTCCGTCAGAAGTACTCCCAGTGATCAGTAGTACTCCCAGTAATCATAGTACTCCCAGTGATCAGTAGTACTCCCAGTGATGGGGATACATCTTCTGTCAGTAGCACTCCAGGTGATCAGTAGTACTCCCAGTAATCATAGTACTCCCAGAGATCAGTAGTACTCCCAGTGATGGGGATACATCTTCCGTCAGAAGTACTCCCAGTGATCAGTAGTACTCCCAGTAATCATAGTACTCCCAGTGATCAGTAGTACTCCCAGTAATGGGGATACATCTTCCGTCAGAAGTACTCCCAGTGATCAGTAGTACTCCCAGTAATCATAGTACTCCCAGTGATCAGTAGTACTCCCAGTGATGGGGACACATCTTCCGTCAGAAGTACTCCCAGTGATCAGTAGTACTCCCAGTAATCATAGTACTCCCAGTGATCAGTAGTACTCCCAGTGATGGGGATACATCTTCCGTCAGAAGTACTCCCAGTGATCAGTAGTACTCCCAGTAATCATAGTACTCCCAGTGATCAGTAGTACTCCCAGTGATGGGGATACATCTTCTGTCAGTAGTACTCCAGGTGATCAGTAGTACTCCCAGTAATCATAGTACTCCCAGTGATCAGTAGTACTCCCAGTGATGGGGATACATCTTCCGTCAGAAGTACTCCCAGTGATCAGTAGTACTCCCAGTAATCATAGTACTCCCAGTGATCAGTAGTACTCCCAGTGATGGGGATACATCTTCCGTCGGTAGTACTCCCAGTGATGGGGATACATCTTCCGTCAGAAGTACTCCCAGTGATCAGTAGTACTCCCAGTGATGGGGATACATCTTCTGTCAGTAGTACTCCTGGTGATCAGTAGTACTCCTAGTGACGGGGATACATCTTCCGTCGGTAGTACTCCCAGTGATGGGGATACATCTTCCGTCGGTAGTACTCCCAGTGATGGGTGGGGATACATCTTCCGTCGGTAGTATTCCCAGTGATGGGGATAAATCTGCCGTCGGTAGTACTCCCAGTGATGGGGATACATCTTCCATCAGTAGTACTCCCAGTAATCATAGTACTCCCAGTGATCAGTAGTACTCCCAGTGATGGGGATACATCTTCCATCAGTAGTACTCCCAGTAATCATAGTACTCCCAGTGATCAGTAGTACTCCCAGTGATGGGGATACATCTTCCATCAGTAGTACTCCCAGTAATCATAGTACTCCCAGTGATCAGTAGTACTCTCAGTGATGGGTGGGGATACATCTTCCGTCGGTAGTACTCCCAGTGATGGGGATACATCTTCCGTCGGTAGTACTCCCAGTGATGGGTGGGGATACATCTTCTGTCGGTAGTACTCCCAGTGATGGGGATAAATCATCCGTCGGTAGTACTCCCAGTGATGGGGATACATCTTCCATCAGTAGTACTCACAGTAATCATAGTACTCCCAGTGATCAGTAGTACTCCCAGTGATGGGGATACATCTTCCATCAGTAGTACTCCCAGTAATCATAGTACTCCCAGTGATCAGTAGTACTCCCAGTGATGGGGATACATCTTCCATCAGTAGTACTCCCAGTAATCATAGTACTCCCAGTGATCAGTAGTACTCCCAGTGATGGGGATAAATCTTCCGTCGGTAGTACTCCCAGTGATGGGGATACATCTACCATCAGTAGTACTCCCAGTAATCATAGTGCTCCCAGTGATCAGTAGTACTCCCAGTGATGGGGATACATCTTCCGTCGGTAGTACTCCCAGTGATGGGGATACATCTTCCGTCGGTAGTACTCCCAGTGATGGGGATAAATCTTCCGTCGGTAGTACTCCCAGTGATGGGGATACATCTTCCATCAGTAGTACTCCCAGTAATCATAGTACTCCCAGTGACCAGTAGTACTCCCAGTGATGGGGATACATCTTCCATCAGTAGTACTCCCAGTAATCATAGTACTCCCAGTGATCAGTAGTACTCCCAGTGATGGGGATACATCTTCCGTCAGAAGTACTCCCAGTGATTAGTAGTACTCCCAGTGATGGGGATACATCTTCTGTCAGTAGTACTCCCAGTGATCAGTAGTACTCCCAGTAATCATAGTACTCCCAGTGATCAGTAGTACTCCCAGTGATAGGGATACATCTTCTGTCAGTAGTACTCCAGGTGATCAGTAGTACTCCCAGTAATCATAGTACTCCCAGTGATCAGTAGTACTCCCAGTAATGGGGATACATCTTCTGTCAGTAGTACTCCAGGTGATCAGTAGTACTCCCAGTAATCAGTAATGATCAGTAGTACTCCCAGTGATGGGGATACATCTTCTGTCAGTAGTACTGACAGTAGTAATCATAGTAGTACTGACCTCCCAGTAATCATAGTACTCCCAGTGATCAGTAGTACTCCCACTGATGGGGATACATCTTCCGTCAGAAGTACTCCCAGTGATCAGTAGTACTCCCAGTAATCATAGTACTCCCAGTGATCAGTAGTACTCCCAGTGATGGGGATACATCTTCTGTCAGTAGCACTCCAGGTGATCAGTAGTACTCCCAGTAATCATAGTACTCCCAGTGATCAGTAGTACTCCCAGTGATGGGGATACATCTTCCGTCAGAAGTACTCCCAGTGATCAGTAGTACTCCCAGTAATCATAGTACTCCCAGTGATCAGTAGTACTCCCAGTAATGGGGATACATCTTCCGTCAGAAGTACTCCCAGTGATCAGTAGTACTCCCAGTAATCATAGTACTCCCAGTGATCAGTAGTACTCCCAGTGATGGGGATACATCTTCCGTCAGAAGTACTCCCAGTGATCAGTAGTACTCCCAGTAATCATAGTACTCCCAGTGATCAGTAGTACTCCCAGTGATGGGGATACATCTTCCGTCAGAAGTACTCCCAGTGATCAGTAGTACTCCCAGTAATCATAGTACTCCCAGTGATCAGTAGTACTCCCAGTGATGGGGATACATCTTCCGTCAGAAGTACTCCCAGTGATCAGTAGTACTCCCAGTAATCATAGTACTCCCAGTGATCAGTAGTACTCCCAGTAATGGGGATACATCTTCTGTCAGTAGTACTCCAGGTGATCAGTAGTACTCCCAGTAATCATAGTACTCCCAGTGATCAGTAGTACTCCCAGTGATGGGGATACATCTTCCGTCAGAAGTACTCCCAGTGATCAGTAGTACTCCCAGTAATCATAGTACTCCCAGTGATCAATAGTACTCCCAGTGATGGGGATACATCTTCCGTCGGTAGTACTCCCAGTGATGGGGATACATCTTCCGTCAGAAGTACTCCCAGTGATCAGTAGTACTCCCAGTGATGGGGATACATCTTCTGTCAGTAGTACTCCTGGTGATCAGTAGTACTCCTAGTGACGGGGATACATCTTCCGTCGGTAGTACTCCCAGTGATGGGGATACATCTTCCGTCGGTAGTACTCCCAGTGATGGGTGGGGATACATCTTCCGTCGGTAGTACTCCCAGTGATGGGGATAAATCTGCCGTCGGTAGTACTCCCAGTGATGGGGATACATCTTCCATCAGTAGTACTCCCAGTAATCATAGTACTCCCAGTGATCAGTAGTACTCCCAGTGATGGGGATACATCTTCCATCAGTAGTACTCCCAGTAATCATAGTACTCCCAGTGATCAGTAGTACTCCCAGTGATGGGGATACATCTTCCATCAGTAGTACTCCCAGTAATCATAGTACTCCCAGTGATCAGTAGTACTCCCAGTGATGGGTGGGGATACATCTTCCGTCGGTAGTACTCCCAGTGATGGGTGGGGATACATCTTCTGTCGGTAGTACTCCCAGTGATGGGGATAAATCATCCGTCGGTAGTACTCCCAGTGATGGGGATACATCTTCCATCAGTAGTACTCCCAGTAATCATAGTACTCCCAGTGATCAGTAGTACTCCCAGTGATGGGGATACATCTTCCATCAGTAGTACTCCCAGTAATCATAGTACTCCCAGTGATCAGTAGTACTCCCAGTGATGGGGATAAATCTTCCGTCGGTAGTACTCCCAGTGATGGGGATACATCTACCATCAGTAGTACTCCCAGTAATCATAGTACTCCCAGTGATCAGTAGTACTCCCAGTGATGGGGATACATCTTCCGTCGGTAGTACTCCCAGTGATGGGGATACATCTTCCGTCGGTAGTACTCCCAGTGATGGGGATAAATCTTCCGTCGGTAGTACTCCCAGTGATGGGGATACATCTTCCATCAGTAGTACTCCCAGTAATCATAGTACTCCCAGTGACCAGTAGTACTCCCAGTGATGGGGATACATCTTCCATCAGTAGTACTCCCAGTAATCATAGTACTCCCAGTGATCAGTAGTACTCCCAGTGATGGGGATACATCTTCCGTCGGTAGTACTCCCAGTGATGGGGATACATCTACCATCAGTAGTACTCCCAGTAATCATAGTACTCCCAGTGATCAGTAGTACCCCCAGTGATGGGGATACATCTTCCATCAGTAGTACTCCCAGTAATCATAGTACTCCCAGTGATCAGTAGTACTCCCAGTGATGGGGATACATCTTCTGTCAGTAGTACTCCCAGTGATCAGTAGTACTCCCAGTGATGGGGATACATCTTCCATCAGTAGTACTCCCAGTGATCAGTAGTACTCCCAGTAATCATAGTACTCCCAGTGATCGGTAGTACTCCCAGTGATGGGTAGTGTAACTCAGCATGATAGATACTATTATACAGGTCAGAAATCGACACGGTACTGTATCTGAACTGTAACCTCCAATATCGTTTATAACAGGAGGTGCGTTGTCAGCTATATTACAGGAGTCTTGATGACATAGGAGGTCAGCGTTATATGCAGTGATGCTGTAGCACGCTGTTTATACAGATATCATTTACAGATGCTTATATATACTGTACATATACATAACTATACACTGATACCCATATTGCGGCCTCTGATCTTGCGCACCTGTCATCTTGTCCCGCACAATGATGCAATTCCTGTTTATTATGTAGGTACATAAAACCACATGTTACAGTATATGAATATGCCATTACTGTCTTGTACAACTGTAACAAATCTGCCATAGTCAGTATCACACAGGGAGGCGGTCAGAGCACAACACCTTTAATTGGATTCATGTAAATGTGAAATCTTCAAGATTTAACCTTCTGAGCGTTTCTGGCCTGTATTGTACGCTCACGTCTCCCCGCTGCTACAGAGCACTGGGGCATACTGACAGACAGGCCTCCCAGTGTGTCTCTCACTAAAGGTCATGCCATCCAGCAAGTCACATACCTCACGCAGCTTCTGTTCCTCTCTCCCCGAGTGTGCCAACAAGAAACAAGAGCTGCCTGATTACTGTCATTTGTGGAGTGCACTGAGGTGTAGAGAAAATTAGCCACTGAGACCACATTTACTGTACTGTACTGTACTACTGTACTGTACCATAGAGGAACTGAGCCACTGATACCACATTTACTGTAGTGTATCATAGAGGAACTGAGCCACTGATACCACATTTACTGTACTGTACCATAGAGGAACTGAGCCTCTGATACCACATTTACTGTACTGTACTGTACCATAGAGGAACTGAGCCTCTGATACCACATTTACTGTACTGTACCATAGAGGAACTGAGCCTCTGATATCACATTTACTGTACTGTATCATAGAGGAACTGAGCCACTGATACCACATTTACTGTACTGTACCATAGAGGAACTGAGCCACTGATACCACATTTACTGTACTGTACCATAGAGGAACTGAGCCTCTGATACCACATTTACTGTACTGTACCATAGAGGAACTGAGCCACTGATACCACATTTACTGTACTGTACCATAGAGGAACTGAGCCTCTGATACCACATTTACTGTACTGTACCATAGAGGAACTGAGCCTCTGATACCACATTTACTGTACTGTACCATAGAGGAACTGAGCCTCTGATATCACATTTACTGTACTGTACCATAGATGAACTGAGCCACTGATACCACATTTACTGTACTGTACTGTATCATAGAGGAACTGAGACTCTAATACCACATTTACTGTACTGTACCATAGAGGAACTGAGCCACTGATACCACATTTACTGTACTGTACCATAGAGGAACTGAGCCTCTGATACCACATTTACTGTACTGTACCATAGAGGAACTGAGCCACTGATACCACATTTACTGTACTGTATCATAGAGGAACTGAGCCTCTGATACCACATTTACTGTACTGTACCATAGAGGAACTGAGCCACTGATACCACATTTACTGTACAGTACCACAGAGGAACTGAGCCACTGAGACCACATTTACTGTACTGTACTGTACTGTACCATAGAGGAACTGAGCCTCTGATGCCACATTTACTGTACTGTACCATAGAGGAACTGAGCCACTGTTACAACATTTACTGTACTGTACCATAGAGGAACTGAGCCACTGATACCACATTTACTGTACAGTACCACAGAGGAACTGAGCCACTTAGACCACATTTACTGTACTGTACTGTACCATAGAGGAACTGAGCCACTGATACCACATTTACTGTACTGTACTGTACTGTACCATAGAGGAACTGAGCCTCTGATACCACATTTACTGTACTAGTGTACAGCATTGTGGGACTTACACAGACGCTAGGGGTCATAATTGACCTCTAGTGTCTATCTATGCTGTGCTATGGGAGAGATGTCTCCCATAGATCCGTGGAGTGGCAAAAGGGCTAGAACCAGCCCTGTGTACTGTGCCATAGAGGAACTGAGCAACTGGTACCACATTTCCTGTACTGTGTCATAGAGGAACTGAGCCACTGATGCCACATTTACTGGGGCGTGGCCTCATAGGGGAAGGGCGTGGCCACAGTTATGCTCCCAGTAGCTGTGCCGCCAAAATTGCCCCAAGTAGTTGTGCCCCCCAGTTGATTTGCCCCCAGTAGTTGTGCCCCCTGTTGCTTTGCCCCCAGTAGTTGTGCCCCCTGTTGCTTTGCCCCCGGCAGTTGTGCCCCCTCTTTCTTTGCCCCCTGTAGTTGTGCCCCCTCTTTCTTTGCCCCCAGTAGTTTTGCCCCCTGTTGCTTTGCCCCCAGTAGTTGTGCCCCCTCTTTCTTTGCCCTCAGAAGTTGTGCCCCCTCTTTCTTTGCCCCCAGTAGTTGTGCCCCGTTTCTTTGCCCCAAGCAGTTGTGCCCCCTCTTTCTTTGCCCCCAGTTGTTGTGCCCGTTTCTTTGCCCCCAGTAGTTGTGCCCCCTCTTTCTTTGCCCCCAGTAGTTGTGCCCCCTCTTTATTTGCCCCCAGCAGTTGTGCCCCCTCTTTCTTTGCCCCCAGTAGTTTTGCCCCCTGTTGCTTTGCCCTCAGAAGTTGTGCCCCCTCTTTCTTTGCCCCCAGTAGTTGTGCCCCATTTCTTTGCCCCCAGCAGCTGTGCCCCCTCTTTCTTTCCCCCAGTAGTTGTGCCCCCTCTTTCTTTCCCCCAGTAGTTGTGCCCCCTCTTTCTTTGCCCCCAGTAGTTGTGCCCCGTTTCTTTGCCCCCAGCAGCTGTGCCCCCTCTTTCTTTCCCCCAGTAGTTGTGCCCCCTCTTTCTTTGCCCCCAGTAGTTGTGCCCCGTTTCTTTGCCCCCAGTAGTTGTGCACACACAAATAAAAAAAAAAAAAATACTTACCACTGCCCCGCTCCTGCTTCCCGATCGCTGCTGCTGCTCCGTCTGGCCGCCTGCTTCTCTCTACGGGAGAGACGTCATGACGTCTCTCCCATAGCAGCACCGCACAGACACTAGAGGTCAATACTGACCTCTAGTGTCTGTCGCTGGAGCCGGCTGCAGCGGACGCCCACACAGCCCACGGCGTCTGCTGCAGCCGGGGGAGCGGGGTGCGGGCAGGCGGCGGTGCCTGTGCCCCCAGGCCGCAGCGCCCCGGGCGCAGGTACTGCTTGCCCGCACCAAGGACCGCTCCTGTCTACAAATATATCATTCTCTCTCCCCCTCTTTCTCTCTCTCTCTTGCGAGTCTATTTGCATTGAATATTTGCGGGATATTTCCTGAAAAGAGCGGTTTTCAGGGGCACTTGCTAATATTGGAGTTCCCCCTAATGTACTGTAGGGGGAATCACAGCAAATATCTCCCTATTCATCCGCAAATGCAGCTGCCATAGGTTTGTATGGGGGCTGCTGTGTTGCCAGACTTACTAAGCTCCAGAATGGGTCGAGCTCCAGTAACTCATGCACAGGCCGACGGCCGCGCATGTGCATCGGCTGGAGGTGACCCACACCAGGAAGGAATGCATGAAACACTATTGCACGGCCTCCAGCTTTTCCCCACAGGAGGAACACAGTACATGGGCATGAAAATATTCCAAGTCACTTTGTGAATTTACCTGAAAATATTCATGACATCTGCATTAAAACTGTGGATTGTGATACATCTGCCTCTCTCCTCTCTCTTTTCCTACCTTCTCTCTTCCTCTTCTCTCTCTCCCCCTCTCTCTCTTCTTCTCGCTTCCTCTCTCGTTCTCTCTCCCCACTCTCTCTACTTCTCTCGTTCTCTCTCTCCCCATCTCTCTCTCTTTGTCTCTTCCTCTTCTCTCTTGTTTTCTCTCTCCCTCTTGTTCTCTCTTCCTCTGCTCTCTTGCTCTCTCGTTCTCTATCTCCCCCTCTCTCTCTTCTCTCTTCCTCTGTCATTCTCTCTCTCCCCCTCTCTCTTCCTCGCTCATTCTCTCTCCCCCTCCCTCTCCTTTTCTCTTCCTCTTCTCTTTTGCTCTCTCATTTTCTCTCTCCCCCTCTCTCTCTCTCTTCTACTCTCTTCCTCTCTCATTCTCCCACCCTCTCTCTCTCTCTGTCTCTCTTTCTCTCACTTCTCTCTACCTCTCTTGTTCTCTCTCTCTCCCTTATCTCTCTCTACCATCTCTCTTCCTCTTCTTTATTGCTCTCTCGTCCCCCCCCCTCTCCTTTCTTCCTCTCTTGTTCTCTCTCCCCCTCTCTCCTTCTCTCTTCCTCTCTCGTTCTCTCTCTCCCCCTCTCTCTTTCTCTTCTCTCTTGCTCTTTCGTTCTCTCTCTCCCCTATCTCTTCTTCTCTCATTCTCTCTCCCCCCATCTCTCTCTTTCTTCCCCCTCTCTCACCTTCTCTCTCCCTGCCTTCTTTCTCTCCCTCCCTCCCTGCCTTCTTTCTCTATCTCCCTCTCTCATCTCCCCTCTTTCTTTTTCTTGCTCATTTCTCTCTCTTATTGCGTTATCTCTCCCTCTCTCACTTATGTCTCATTTCGCGCTCTCTCTGCAGCTCCTGACAGTTTATATAACAAGTTGTACAGAAAACAAATCACAAATAGAAACAGACCAAGGACACAGGCTACACATACATAGGGCCTGGCCCCTGTTGCACCACTGTATGGGAGGGGGAAGTGACTGCATGGGCACATAGATTTCTTTCAGAGCACGCTCTCACCCCCCGAAGCGCCAGTTTTCACAACATATGTGGAGGAGGTCATGAAGGTGCCGCACTGGGCTTGAGGTAGCTTTTGGCAAGGACATCGGAATTTGATGGAGGACAGCATAACACAGAGGGGAGAAAGAGCCCTGTGTGTCAGAGCTCACAATCTAATGTATGTGATTGTATAAGTGGGGCCAGGAACATAGGAGGGCCAGGAGGTTTCTGTCACTGATGTGGGAGATTGTGGGGCCAAATGCACTTTTACATGATATAAGGTTCACACATCCAGCTCATGTACAAAGGAGAGAAGTTGTCCTTTCTTCATCGCCTCTGTATAATGAGCGTTGTTTTCTTCACCAATCATTATAGTCACGCCTTGTATTATTTGGCGAGGAGAGCGCGCTGTACTGTCTCATCACTCCTAGTGCTGGTGCTGTAGCATCCCCGCAGTAACGGAGGTGCTGACGTCACATGTGCGACCTCCAACCTAATGCACTACTGTGCATGCGTGCCTTCACCGTACATCTTCCTTTCCACCCTCCATAGGACTAGGCCATGCCCCTAAGTGTCTCTTGAGAGACACTGTGCCATAGATACACCGTGATACATACAATGCATCCGGAAAGTAATCACAGCGCTTCATTTTTTCCACATTTTGTTATGTTACAGCCTTATTCCAAAATGGAATAAATTATTTTTTTCCCTCAAATTCTACACAGAATACCCCATAATGACGTGAAAAAAGATTTTAAAAAAACTAAGAAATCACATGTACTGAACATAAGTATTCATAGCGTTTGCCATGAAGCTCAAAATTTAGCTCAGGTGCATCCTGTTTCTACTGATGATCATTGAGATGTTCCTACAGCTTAATTGGAGTCCACCTGTGGTGAATTCAGTTGATTCGACATGATTTGTAAAGGCACACACCTGTCTATACAAGGGCCCACACTTGACAGTGCATGTCTGAGCACAAACCAAGCATGAAGTCAAAGGAATTGTCTGTAGACCTCCGACATAGGATTGTCTCTAGGCGCAAATCTGGGGAAGGGTACAGAAAAATATCTGCTGCTTTGAAGGTCCCAATGAGCACAGTGGCCTCCATCAGCGTTAGGCTGTGGGAGGGTAGGGTTAAGTATAGGCTCTAAGTAGGGAGGGTTAGGGTTAGGCTCCGAGAGGGGGGAATTAGGGTTAGCCTGTAGGAGAAGAGGGTTATGTTTAGGCTCTAAATAGGGAGGATTAGGGTGAGGCTGTGGGGGGGGATTAGAGTTAGGCTGTGGGAGGGGAGGGTTATGTTTAGGCTCTAAGTAGGGAGGGTTAGGGTTAGGCTACAGGGGGGGGGGGGGGATTAGGGTTAGGCTGTGGGAGGGGAGGGTTATGTTTAGGCTCTAAGTAGGGAGGGTTAGGGTTAGGCTCCGAGAGGGGGGAATTAGGGTTAGCCTGTAGGAGGGGAGGGTTATGTTTAGGCTCTAAGTAGGGAGGGTTAGGGTTAGGCTGTAGGAGGGGAGGGTTATGTTTAGGCTCTAAGTAGGGAGGGTTAGGGTTAGGCTGCAGGGGGGATTAGGGTTAGGCTGTGGGAGTGGAGGGTTATGTTTAGGCTCTAAGTAGGGAGGGATAGGGATAGGCTGCGGGGGGATTAGGGTTAGGCTGTGGGAGGGGAGGGTTATGTTTAGGCTCTAAGTAAGGAGGGTTAGGGTTAGGCTCCGAGAGGGGGGATTAGTGTTAGGCTGTGGGAGGGGAGGGTTATGTTTAGGCTCTAAGTAGGGAGGGTTAGAGTTAGGCTCCGAGAGGGGGGAATTAGGGTTAGCCTGTAGGAGGGGAAGGTTATGTTTAGGCTCTAAATAGGGAGGATTAGGGTTAGGCTGCGGGGGGGATTAGGGTTAGGCTGTAGGAGGGGAGGGTTATGTATAGGCTCTAAGTAGGGAGGGTTAGGGTTAGGCTGCGGAGGGGGATTAGGGTTAGGATGTGGGAGGGGAGGGTTATGTTTAGGCTCTAAGTATGGAGGGTTAGGGTTAGGCTACAGGGGGGGATTAGGGTTAGGCTGTGGGAGGGGAGTGTTATGTTTAGGCTCTAAGTAGGGAGGGTTAGGGTTAGGCTCCGAGAGAAGGGAATTAGGGTTAGCCTGTAGGAGGGGAGGGTTATGTTTAGGCTCTAAGTAGGGAGGGTTAGGGTTAGGCTGCGGGGGGGATTAGGGTTAGGCTGTAGGAGGGGAGGGTTATGTTTAGGCTCTAAGTAGGGAGGGTTAGGGTCAGGCTGCAGGGGGGATTAGTGTTAGGCTGTGGGAGGGGAGGGTTATGTATAGGCTCTAAGTAGGGAGGGTTAGGGTTAGGCTGCAGGGGGGATTAAGGTTAGGCTGTGGGAGGGGAGGGTTATGTTTAGGCTCTAAGTAGGGAGGGTTAGGGTTAGGCTCCAAGAGGGGGGAATTAGGGTTAGCCTGTAGGAGGGGAGGGTTATGTTTAGGCTCTAAGTAGGGAGGGTTAGGGTTAGGCTGTGGGGGGGGATTAGGGTTAGGCTGTAGGAGGGGAGGGTTATGTTTAGGCTCTAAGTAGGGAGGGTTAGGGTTAGGCTACAGGGGGGATTAGGGTTAGGCTGTGGGAGGGGAGGGTTATGTATAGGCTCTAAGTAGGGAGGGTTAGGGTTAGGCTGCGGGGGGGATTAGGGTTAGGCTGTGGGAGGGGAGGGTTATGTTTAGGCTCTAAGTAGGGAGGGTTAGGGTTAGGCTCCGAGAGGGGGGAATTAGGGTTAGCCTGTAGGAGGGGAGGGTTATGTTTAGGCTCTAAGTAGGGAGGGTTAGGGTTAGGCTGCGGGGGGGATTAGGGTTAGGCTGTAGGAGGGGAGGGTTATGTTTAGGCTCTAAGTAGGGAGGGTTAGGGTTAAGCTGCAGGGGGGATTAGGGTTAGGCTGTGGGAGGGGAGGGTTATGTTTAGGCTCTAAGTAGGGAGGGTTAGGGTTAGGCTGCGGCGGGGATTAGGGTTAGGCTGTGGGAGGGTAGGGTTATGTATAGGCTCTAAGTAGGGAGGGTTAGGGTTAGGCTGCAGGGGGGGATTAAGGTTAGGCTGTGGGAGGGGAGGGTTATGTTTAGGCTCTAAGTAGGGAGGGTTAGGGTTAGGCTGCGGGGGAGGGATTAGGGTTAGGCTGTGGGAGGGGAGGGTTATATTTAGACTTTAAGTAGGGAGGGTTAGGCTGTGGGAGGGGGGATTAGGGTTAGGCTGTGTGAGGGGAGGGTTATGTTTAGGCTCTAAGTAGGGAGTGTTAGGGTTAGGCTACAGGGGGGGATTAGGGTTAGGCTGTGGTAGGGGAGGGTTATGTTTAGGCTCTAAGTAGGGAGGGTTAGGCTACAGGGGGGATTAGGGTTAGGCTGTGGGAGGGGAGGGTTATGTTTAGGCTCTAAGTAGGGAGGGTTAGGGTTAGGCTGCAGGGGGGTTAGGGTTAGGCTGTGGGAGGGGAGAGTTATGTATAGGCTCTAAGTAGGGAGGGTTAGAGTTAGGCTCCGAGAGGGGGGAATTAGGGTTAGCCTGTAGGAGGGGAGGGTTATGTTTAGGCTCTAAGTAGGGAGTGTTAGGGTTAGGCTACAGGGGGGTTAGGGTTAGGCTGTGGGAGGGGAGGGTTATGTATAGGCTCTAAGTAGGGAGGGTTAGGGTTAGGCTGCGGCGGGGATTAGGGTTAGGCTGTAGGAGGGGAGGGTTATGTTCAGGCTTTAAGTAGGGAGGGTTAGGCTGCAGGGGGGGATTAGGGTTAGGCTGTGGGAGGGGAGGGTTATGTTTAGGCTCTAAGTAGGGAGGGTTAGGGTTAGGCTGCAGGGGGGTTAGGGTTAGGCTGTGGGAGGGGAGGGTTATGTATAGGCTCTAAGTAGGGAGGGTTAGGGTTAGGCTGCGGCGGGGATTAGGGTTAGGCTGTAGGAGGGGAGGGTTATGTTCAGGCTCTAAGTAGGGAGGGTTAGGGTTAGGCTGCAGGGGAGGATTAGGGTTAGACTCTGGGAGGGGAGGGTTATGTTTAGGCTCTAAGTAGGGAGGGTTAGGGTTAGGCTACAGGGGGGGATTAGGGTTAGGCTGTAGGAGGGGAGGGTTATGTTTAGGCTCTAAGTAGGGAGGGTTAGGGTTAGGCTGCGGGGGGGATTAGGGTTAGGCTGTAGGAGGGGAGGGTTATGTTTAGGCTCTAAGTAGGGAGGGTTAGGGTTAGGCTGCAGGGGGGATTAGGGTTAGGCTGTGGTAGTGGAGGGTTATGTTTAGGCTCTAAGTAGGGAGGGTTAGGCTGCGGAGGGGGATTAGGGTTAGGCTGTGTGAGGGGAGGGTTATGTTTAGGCTCTAAGTAGGGAGGGTTAGGGTTAGGCTGCGGGGGGGATTAGGGTTAGGCTGTAGGAGGGGAGGTTTATGTTTAGGCTCTAAGTAGGGAGGGTTAGGGTTAGGCTGCAGGGGGGATTAGGGTTAGGCTGTGGTAGTGGAGGGTTATGTTTAGGCTCTAAGTAGGGAGGTTTAGGGTTAGGCTGCGGAGGGGGATTAGGGTTAGGCTGTGGGAGGGGAGGGTTATGTTTAGGCTCTAAGTAGGGAGGGTTAGGGTTAGGCTACAGGGGGGATTAAGGTTAGGCTGTGGGAGTGGAGGGTTATGTTTAGGCTCTAAGTAGGGAGGGTTAGGGTTAGGCTGCGGGGGGGATTAGGGTTAGGCTGTTGGAGGGGAGGGTTCTGTATAGGCTCTAAGTAGGGAGGGTTAGGGTTAGGCTGCAGGGACGGGAGGTTAGGGTTAGGCTGTGGGAGGGGAGGGTTATGTTTAGGCTCTAAGTAGGGAGGGTTAGGGTTAGGCTGCGGGGGAGGGATTAGGGTTAGGCTGTGGGAGGGGAGGGTTATGTTTAGGCTCTAAGTAGGGAGCGTTAGGGTTAGGCTGTGGGAGGGGGGATTAGATTTGGCTGTGTGAGGGGAGGTTTATGTTTAGGCTCTAAGTAGGGAGGGTTAGGGTTAGGCTCCGAGAGGGGGGAATTAGGGTTAGGCTGTAGGAGGGGAGGGTTACGTTTAGGCTCTAAGTAGGGAGGGTTAGGGTTAGGCTGCGGAGGGGGATTAGGGTTAGGCTGTGGGAGGGGAGGGTTATGTATAGGCTCTAAGTAGGGAGGGTTAGGGTTAGGCTGCAGGGGGGTTAGGGTTAGGCTGTGGGAGGGGAGGGTTATGTATAGGCTCTAAGTAGGGAGGGTTAGGGTTAGGCTGCGGCGGGGATTAGGGTTAGGCTGTAGGAGGGGAGGGTTATGTTCAGGCTTTAAGTAGGGAGGGTTAGGCTGCAGGGGGGGATTAGGGTTAGGCTGTGGGAGGGAAGGGTTATGTTTAGGCTCTAAGTAGGGAGGGTTAGGGTTAGGCTGCAGGGGGGTTAGGGTTAGGCTGTGGGAGGGGAGGGTTATGTATAGGCTCTAAGTAGGGAGGGTTAGGGTTAGGGTTAGGCTGCGGCGGGGATTAGGGTTAGGCTGTAGGAGGGGAGGGTTATGTTCAGGCTCTAAGTAGGGAGGGTTAGGGTTAGGCTGCAGGGGGGGGTTAGGGTTAGGCTGTGGGAGGGGAGGGTTATGTTTAGGCTCTAAGTAGGGAGGGTTAGGGTTAGGCTACAGGGGGGGATTAGGGTTAGGCTGTAGGAGGGGAGGGTTATGTTTAGGCTCTAAGTAGGGAGGGTTAGGGTTAGGCTGCGGGAGGGATTAGGGTTAGGCTGTAGGAGGGGAGGGTTATGTTTAGGCTCTAAGTAGGGAGGGTTAGGGTTAGGCTGCAGGGGGGATTAGGGTTAGGCTGTGGTAGTGGAGGGTTATGTTTAGGCTCTAAGTAGGGAGGGTTAGGGTTAGGCTGCGGAGGGGGATTAGGGTTAGGCTGTGGGAGGGGAGGGTTATGTTTAGGCTCTAAGTAGAGAGGGTTAGGGTTAGGCTGCGGAGGGGGATTAGGGTTAGGCTGTGTGAGGGGAGGGTTATGTTTAGGCTCTAAGTAGGGAGGGTTAGGGTTAGGCTGCAGGGGGGGATTAGGGTTAGGCTGTGGTAGTGGAGGGTTATGTTTAGGCTCTAAGCAGGGAGGTTTAGGGTTAGGCTGCGGAGGGGGATTAGGGTTAGGCTGTGGGAGGGGAGGGTTATGTTTAGGCTCTAAGTAGGGAGGGTTAGGGTTAGGCTGCAGGGGGGATTAGGGTTAGGCTGTGGTAGTGGAGGGTTATGTTTAGGCCCTAAGTAGGGAGGGTTAGGGTTAGGCTGCGGGTGAGGGATTAGGGTTAGGCTGTGGGAGGGGAGGGTTATGTTTAGACTTTAAGTAGGGAGGGTTAGCTGAGCGGGTTCGGTTTCTCTGAATCCGAACCCGCCAGAACTTCATGTTTTTTTTCACGAGTCCGAGCGACTCGGATCTTCCCGCCTTGCTCGGTTAACCCGAGCGCGCCCGAACGTCATCATGACGCTGTCGGATTCTCGCGAGGCTCGGATTCTATCGCGAGACTCGGATTCTATATAAGGAGCCGCGCGTCGCCGCCATTTTCACACGTGCATTGAGATTGATAGGGAGAGGACGTGGCTGGCGTCCTCTCCGTTTAGACACTTGATTTACTAATTTTGGGGAGCATTAGGAGTACTCAGTAGTGTACAGTGCAGAGTTTTGCTGATAGTGACCAGTGACCACCACTTTTATTTATAATCCGTTCTCTGCCTGAAAAAAGCGATACACAGCACACAGTGACTCAGTCACATACATACCATATCTGTGTGCACTGCTCAGGCTCAGGCCAGTGTGCTGCATCATCTATATATATTATATATCTGTCTGACTGCTCAGCTCACACAGCTTATAATTGTGGGGGAGACTGGGGAGCACTACTGCAGTGCCAGTTATAGGTTATAGCAGGAGCCAGGAGTACATAATATTATATTAAAATTAAACAGTGCACTCTTTTGCTGCAGGAGTGCCACTGCCAGTGTGACTAGTGACCAGTGACCTGACCACCAGTATATAATATTAGTAGTATACTATCTCTTTATCAACCAGTCTATATTAGCAGCAGACACAGTACAGTGCGGTAGTTCACGGCTGTGGCTACCTCTGTGTCGGCACTCGGCAGCCCGTCCATAATTGTATATACCAGTGACCTAACCGTGGTTTTTTTTTCTTTCTTTATACATACATACTAGTTACGAGTATACTATCTCTTTATCAACCAGTCTATATATTAGCAGCAGACACAGTACAGTGCGGTAGTTCACGGCTGTGGCTACCTCTGTGTCGGCACTCGGCAGCCCGTCCATAATTGTATATACCAGTGACCTAACCGTGGTTTTTTTTTCTTTCTTTATACATACATACTAGTTACGAGTATACTATCTCTTTATCAACCAGTCTATATATTAGCAGCAGACACAGTACAGTGCGGTAGTTCACGGCTGTGGCTACCTCTGTGTCGGCACTCGGCAGCCCGTCCATAATTGTATATACCAGTGACCTAACCGTGGTTTTTTTTTCTTTCTTTATACATACATACTAGTTACGAGTATACTATCTCTTTATCAACCAGTCTATATATTAGCAGCAGACACAGTACAGTGCGGTAGTTCACGGCTGTGGCTACCTCTGTGTCGGCACTCGGCAGCCCGTCCATAATTGTATATACCACCTAACCGTGGTTTTTTTTTCTTTCTTTATACATACATACTAGTTACGAGTATACTATCTCTTTATCAACCAATCTATATATTAGCAGCAGACACAGTACAGTGCGGTAGTTCACGGCTGTGGCTACCTCTGTGTCGGCACTCCGCAGCCCGTCCATAATTGTATATACCAGTGACCTAACCGTGGTTTTTTTTTCTTTCTTTATACATACATACTAGTTACGAGTATACTATCTCTTTATCAACCAGTCTATATATTAGCAGCAGACACAGTACAGTGCGGTAGTTCACGGCTGTGGCTACCTCTGTGTCGGCACTCGGCAGCCCGTCCATAATTGTATATACCAGTGACCTAACCGTGGTTTTTTTTTCTTTCTTTATACATACATACTAGTTACGAGTATACTATCTCTTTATCAACCAGTCTATATATTAGCAGCAGACACAGTACAGTGCGGTAGTTCACGGCTGTGGCTACCTCTGTGTCGGCACTCGGCAGCCCGTCCATAATTGTATATACCAGTGACCTAACCGTGGTTTTTTTTTCTTTCTTTATACATACATACTAGTTACGAGTATACTATCTCTTTATCAACCAGTCTATATATTAGCAGCAGACACAGTACAGTGCGGTAGTTCACGGCTGTGGCTACCTCTGTGTCGGCACTCGGCAGCCCGTCCATAATTGTATATACCAGTGACCTAACCGTGGTTTTTTTTTCTTTCTTTATACATACATACTAGTTACGAGTATACTATCTCTTTATCAACCAGTCTATATATTAGCAGCAGACACAGTACAGTGCGGTAGTTCACGGCTGTGGCTACCTCTGTGTCGGCACTCGGCAGCCCGTCCATAATTGTATATACCAGTGACCTAACCGTGTTTTTTTTTTCTTTCTTTATACATACATACTAGTTACGAGTATACTATCTCTTTATCAACCAGTCTATATATTAGCAGCAGACACAGTACAGTGCGGTAGTTCACGGCTGTGGCTACCTCTGTGTCGGCACTCGGCAGCCCGTCCATAATTGTATATACCACCTAACCGTGGTTTTTTTTTCTTTCTTTATACATACATACTAGTTACGAGTATACTATCTCTTTATCAACCAGTCTATATATTAGCAGCAGACACAGTACAGTGCGGTAGTTCACGGCTGTGGCTACCTCTGTGTCGGCACTCGGCAGCCCGTCCATAATTGTATACTAGTATCCAATCCATCCATCTCCATTGTTTACCTGAGGTGCCTTTTAGTTGTGCCTATTAAAATATGGAGAACAAAAATGTTGAGGTTCCAAAATTAGGGAAAGATCAAGATCCACTTCCACCTCGTGCTGAAGCTGCTGCCACTAGTCATGGCCGAGACGATGAAATGCCAGCAACGTCGTCTGCCAAGGCCGATGCCCAATGGCATAGTACAGAGCATGTCAAAACCAAAACACCAAATATCAGTAAAAAAAGGACTCCAAAACCTAAAATAAAATTGTCGGAGGAGAAGCGTAAACTTGCCAATATGCCATTTACCACACGGAGTGGCAAGGAACGGCTGAGGCCCTGGCCTATGTTCATGGCTAGTGGTTCAGCTTCACATGAGGATGGAAGCACTCAGCCTCTCGCTAGAAAACTGAAAAGACTCAAGCTGGCAAAAGCACCGCAAAGAACTGTGCGTTCTTTGAAATCCCAAATCCACAAGGAGAGTCCAATTGTGTCGGTTGCGATGCCTGACCTTCCCAACACTGGACGTGAAGAGCATGCGCCTTCCACCATTTGCACGCCCCCTGCAAGTGCTGGAAGGAGCACCCGCAGTCCAGTTCCTGATAGTCAGATTGAAGATGTCAGTGTTGAAGTACACCAGGATGAGGAGGATATGGGTGTTGCTGGCGCTGGGGAGGAAATTGACCAGGAGGATTCTGATGGTGAGGTGGTTTGTTTAAGTCAGGCACCCGGGGAGACACCTGTTGTCCGTGGGAGGAATATGGCCGTTGACATGCCAGGTGAAAATACCAAAAAAATCAGCTCTTCGGTGTGGAGGTATTTCACCAGAAATGCGGACAACAGGTGTCAAGCCGTGTGTTCCCTTTGTCAAGCTGTAATAAGTAGGGGTAAGGACGTTAACCACCTCGGAACATCCTCCCTTATACGTCACCTGCAGCGCATTCATAATAAGTCAGTGACAAGTTCAAAAACTTTGGGTGACAGCGGAAGCAGTCCACTGACCAGTAAATCCCTTCCTCTTGTAACCAAGCTCACGCAAACCACCCCACCAACTCCCTCAGTGTCAATTTCCTCCTTCCCCAGGAATGCCAATAGTCCTGCAGGCCATGTCACTGGCAAGTCTGACGAGTCCTCTCCTGCCTGGGATTCCTCCGATGCATCCTTGCGTGTAACGCCTACTGCTGCTGGCGCTGCTGTTGTTGCCGCTGGGAGTCGATGGTCATCCCAGAGGGGAAGTCGTAAGCCCACTTGTACTACTTCCAGTAAGCAATTGACTGTTCAACAGTCCTTTGCGAGGAAGATGAAATATCACAGCAGTCATCCTACTGCAAAGCGGATAACTGAGTCCTTGACAACTATGTTGGTGTTAGACGTGCGTCCGGTATCCGCCGTTAGTTCACAGGGAACTAGACAATTTATTGAGGCAGTGTGCCCCCGTTACCAAATACCATCTAGGTTCCACTTCTCTAGGCAGGCGATACCGAGAATGTACACGGACGTCAGAAAAAGACTCACCAGTGTCCTAAAAAATGCAGTTGTACCCAATGTCCACTTAACCACGGACATGTGGACAAGTGGAGCAGGGCAGGGTCAGGACTATATGACTGTGACAGCCCACTGGGTAGATGTATGGACTCCCGCCGCAAGAACAGCAGCGGCGGCACCAGTAGCAGCATCTCGCAAACGCCAACTCTTTCCTAGGCAGGCTACGCTTTGTATCACCGCTTTCCAGAATACGCACACAGCTGAAAACCTCTTACGGCAACTGAGGAAGATCATCGCGGAATGGCTTACCCCAATTGGACTCTCCTGTGGATTTGTGGCATCGGACAACGCCAGCAATATTGTGTGTGCATTAAATATGGGCAAATTCCAGCACGTCCCATGTTTTGCACATACCTTGAATTTGGTGGTGCAGAATTTTTTAAAAAACGACAGGGGCGTGCAAGAGATGCTGTCGGTGGCCAGAAAAATTGCGGGACACTTTCGGCGTACAGGCACCACGTACAGAAGACTGGAGCACCACCAAAAACTACTGAACCTGCCCTGCCATCATCTGAAGCAAGAAGTGGTAACGAGGTGGAATTCAACCCTCTATATGCTTCAGAGGTTGGAGGAGCAGCAAAAGGCCATTCAAGCCTATACAATTGAGCACGATATAGGAGATGGAATGCACCTGTCTCAAGTGCAGTGGAGAATGATTTCAACGTTGTGCAAGGTTCTGATGCCCTTTGAACTTGCCACACGTGAAGTCAGTTCAGACACTGCCAGCCTGAGTCAGGTCATTCCCCTCATCAGGCTTTTGCAGAAGAAGCTGGAGGCATTGAAGAAGGAGCTAAAAGGGAGCGATTCCGCTAGGCATGTGGGACTTGTGGATGCAGCCCTTAATTCGCTTAACAAGGATTCACGGGTGGTCAATCTGTTGAAATCAGAGCACTACATTTTGGCCACCGTGCTCGATCCTAGATTTAAAGCCTACCTTGGATCTCTCTTTCCGGCAGACACAGGTCTGCTGGGGTTGAAAGACCTGCTGGTGACAAAATTGTCAAGTCAAGCGGAACGCGACCTGTCAACATCTCCTCCTTCACATTCTCCCGCAACTGGGGGTGCGAGGAAAAGGCTCAGAATTCCGAGCCCACCCGCTGGCGGTGATGCAGGGCAGTCTGGAGCGACTGCTGATGCTGACATCTGGTCCGGACTGAAGGACCTGACAACGATTACGGACATGTCGTCTACTGTCACTGCATATGATTCTCTCAACATTGATAGAATGGTGGAGGATTATATGAGTGACCGCATCCAAGTAGGCACGTCACACAGTCCGTACTTATACTGGCAGGAAAAAGAGGCAATTTGGAGGCCCTTGCACAAACTGGCTTTATTCTACCTAAGTTGCCCTCCCACAAGTGTGTACTCCGAAAGAGTGTTTAGTGCCGCCGCTCACCTTGTCAGCAATCGGCGTACGAGGTTACATCCAGAAAATGTGGAGAAGATGATGTTCATTAAAATGAATTATAATCAATTCCTCCGCGGAGACATTGACCAGCAGCAATTGCCTCCACAAAGTACACAGGGAGCTGAGATGGTGGATTCCAGTGGGGACGAATTGATAATCTGTGAGGAGGGGGATGTACACGGTGATATATCGGAGGGTGAAGATGAGGTGGACATCTTGCCTCTGTAGAGCCAGTTTGTGCAAGGAGAGATTAATTGCTTCTTTTTTGGGGGGGGTCCAAACCAACCCGTCATATCAGTCACAGTCGTGTGGCAGACCCTGTCACTGAAATGATGGGTTGGTTAAAGTGTGCATGTCCTGTTTTGTTTATACAACATAAGGGTGGGTGGGAGGGCCCAAGGATAATTCCATCTTGCACCTCTTTTTTCTTTTCTTTTTCTTTGCATCATGTGCTGATTGGGGAGGGTTTTTTGGAAGGGACATCCTGCGTGACACTGCAGTGCCACTCCTAGATGGGCCCGGTGTTTGTGTCGGCCACTAGGGTCGCTAATCTTACTCACACAGCTACCTCATTGCGCCTCTTTTTTTCTTTGCGTCATGTGCTGTTTGGGGAGGGTTTTTTGGAAGGGACATCCTGCGTGACACTGCAGTGCCACTCCTAGATGTGCCCGGTGTTTGTGTCGGCCACTAGGGTCGCTAATCTTACTCACACAGCTACCTCATTGCGCCTCTTTTTTTCTTTGCGTCATGTGCTGTTTGGGGAGGGTTTTTTGGAAGGGACATCCTGCGTGACACTGCAGTGCCACTCCTAGATGGGCCCGGTGTTTGTGTCGGCCACTAGGGTCGCTAATCTTACTCACACAGTCAGCTACCTCATTGCGCCTCTTTTTTTCTTTGCGTCATGTGCTGTTTGGGGAGGGTTTTTTGGAAGGGCCATCCTGCGTGACACTGCAGTGCCACTCCTAGATGGGCCCGGTGTTTGTGTCGGCCACTAGGGTCGCTAATCTTACTCACACAGCTACCTCATTGCGCCTCTTTTTTTCTTTGCGTCATGTGCTGTTTGGGGAGGGTTTTTTGGAAGGGCCATCCTGCGTGACACTGCAGTGCCACTCCTAGATGGGCCCGATGTTTGTGTCGGCCACTAGGGTCGCTAATCTTACTCACACAGCTACCTCATTGCGCCTCTTTTTTTCTTTGCGTCATGTGCTGTTTGGGGAGGGTTTTTTGGAAGGGACATCCTGCGTGACACTGCAGTGCCACTCCTAGATGGGCCCGGTGTTTGTGTCGGCCACTAGGGTCGCTTATCTTACTCACACAGCGACCTCGGTGCAAATTTTAGGACTAAAAATAATATTGTGAGGTGTGAGGTATTCAGAATAGACTGAAAATGAGTGTAAATTATGGTTTTTGAGGTTAATAATACTTTGGGATCAAAATGACCCCCAAATTCTATGATTTAAGCTGTTTTTTAGTGTTTTTGGAAAAAAACACCCGAATCCAAAACACACCCGAATCCGACAAAAATAATTCGGTGAGGTTTTGCCAAAACGCGTTCGAACCCAAAACACGGCCGCGGAACCGAACCCAAAACCAAAACACAAAACCCGAAAAATTTCAGGCGCTCATCTCTAGGGTTAGGCTGTGGGAGGGGAGATTAGGGTTAGGCTGTGTGAGGGGAGGGTTATGTTTAGGCTCTAAGTAGGGAGGGTTAGGGTTAGGCTGCGGGGGAGGGATTAGGGTTAGGCTGTGGGAGGGGAGGCTTATGTTTAGACTTTAAAGTAGGGAGGGTTAGGCTGTGGGAGGGGGGATTAGGGTTAGGCTGTGTGAGGGGAGGGTTATGTTTAGGCTCTAAGTAGGGAGGGTTAGGGTTAGGCTACAGGGGGGATTAGGGTTAGGCTGTGGTAGTGGAGGGTTATGTTTAGGCTCTAAGTAGGGAGGTTTAGGGTTAGGCTGCGGAGGGGGATTAGGGTTAGGCTGTGGGAGGGGAGGGTTATGTTTAGGCTCTAAGTAGGGAGGGTTAGAGTTAGGCTCCGAGAGGGGGGAATTAGGGTTAGCCTGTAGGAGGGGAGGGTTATGTTTAGGCTCTAAGTAGGGAGGGTTAGGGTTAGGCTACAGGGGGGTTAGGGTTAGGCTGTGGGAGGGGAGGGTTATGTATAGGCTCTAAGTAGGGAGGGTTAGGGTTAGGCTGCGGCGGGGATTAGGGTTAGGCTGTAGGAGGGGAGGGTTATGTTCAGGCTTTAAGTAGGGAGGGTTAGGCTGCAGGGGGGATTAGGGTTAGGCTGTGGGAGGGGAGGGTTATGTTTAGGCTCTAAGTAGGGAGGGTTAGGGTTAGGCTGCAGGGGGGGATTAGGGTTAGGCTGTGGGAGGGGAGGGTTATGTTTAGGCTCTAAGTAGGGAGGGTTAGGGTTAGGCTACAGTGGGGGATTAGGGTTAGGCTGTAGGAGGGGAGGGTTATGTTTAGGCTCTAAGTAGGGAGGGTTAGGGTTAGGCTGCGGGGGGGATTAGGGTTAGGCTGTAGGAGGGGAGGGTTATGTTTAGGCTCTAAGTAGGGAGGGTTAGGGTTAGGCTGCAGGGGGGATTAGGGTTAGGCTGTGGTAGTGGAGGGTTATGTTTAGGCTCTAAGTAGGGAGGGTTAGGGTTAGGCTGCGGAGGGGGATTAGGGTTAGGCTGTGGGAGGGGAGGGTTATGTTTAGGCTCTAAGTAGGGAGGGTTAGGGTTAGGCTGCGGAGGGGGATTAGGGTTAGGCTGTGTGAGGGGAGGGTTATGTTTAGGCTCTAAGTAGGGAGGGTTAGGGTTAGGCTGCGGGGGGGATTAGGGTTAGGCTGTAGGAGGGGAGGTTTATGTTTAGGCTCTAAGTAGGGAGGGTTAGGGTTAGGCTGCAGGGGGGATTAGGGTTAGGCTGTGGTAGTGGAGGGTTATGTTTAGGCTCTAAGTAGGGAGGTTTAGGGTTAGGCTGCGGAGGGGGATTAGGGTTAGGCTGTGGGAGGGGAGGGTTATGTTTAGGCTCTAAGTAGGGAGGGTTAGGGTTAGGCTACAGGGGGGATTAAGGTTAGGCTGTGGGAGTGGAGGGTTATGTTTAGGCTCTAAGTAGGGAGGGTTAGGGTTAGGCTGCGGGGGGGATTAGGGTTAGGCTGTTGGAGGGGAGGGTTCTGTATAGGCTCTAAGTAGGGAGGGTTAGGGTTAGGCTGCAGGGACGGGAGGTTAGGGTTAGGCTGTGGGAGGGGAGGGTTATGTTTAGGCTCTAAGTAGGGAGGGTTAGGGTTAGGCTGCGGGGGAGGGATTAGGGTTAGGCTGTGGGAGGGGAGGGTTATGTTTAGGCTCTAAGTAGGGAGCGTTAGGGTTAGGCTGTGGGAGGGGGGATTAGATTTGGCTGTGTGAGGGGAGGTTTATATTTAGGCTCTAAGTAGGGAGGGTTAGGGTTAGGCTCCGAGAGGGGGGAATTAGGGTTAGGCTGTAGGAGGGGAGGGTTACGTTTAGGCTCTAAGTAGGGAGGGTTAGGGTTAGGCTGCGGAGGGGGATTAGGGTTAGGCTGTGGGAGGGGAGGGTTATGTATAGGCTCTAAGTAGGGAGGGTTAGGGTTAGGCTGCAGGGGGGTTAGGGTTAGGCTGTGGGAGGGGAGGGTTATGTATAGGCTCTAAGTAGGGAGGGTTAGGGTTAGGCTGCGGCGGGGATTAGGGTTAGGCTGTAGGAGGGGAGGGTTATGTTCAGGCTTTAAGTAGGGAGGGTTAGGCTGCAGGGGGGGATTAGGGTTAGGCTGTGGGAGGGAAGGGTTATGTTTAGGCTCTAAGTAGGGAGGGTTAGGGTTAGGCTGCAGGGGGGTTAGGGTTAGGCTGTGGGAGGGGAGGGTTATGTATAGGCTCTAAGTAGGGAGGGTTAGGGTTAGGGTTAGGCTGCGGCGGGGATTAGGGTTAGGCTGTAGGAGGGGAGGGTTATGTTCAGGCTCTAAGTAGGGAGGGTTAGGGTTAGGCTGCAGGGGGGGTTAGGGTTAGGCTGTGGGAGGGGAGGGTTATGTTTAGGCTCTAAGTAGGGAGGGTTAGGGTTAGGCTACAGGGGGGGATTAGGGTTAGGCTGTAGGAGGGGAGGGTTATGTTTAGGCTCTAAGTAGGGAGGGTTAGGGTTAGGCTGCGGGAGGGATTAGGGTTAGGCTGTAGGAGGGGAGGGTTATGTTTAGGCTCTAAGTAGGGAGGGTTAGGGTTAGGCTGCAGGGGGGATTAGGGTTAGGCTGTGGTAGTGGAGGGTTATGTTTAGGCTCTAAGTAGGGAGGGTTAGGGTTAGGCTGCGGAGGGGGATTAGGGTTAGGCTGTGGGAGGGGAGGGTTATGTTTAGGCTCTAAGTAGAGAGGGTTAGGGTTAGGCTGCGGAGGGGGATTAGGGTTAGGCTGTGTGAGGGGAGGGTTATGTTTAGGCTCTAAGTAGGGAGGGTTAGGGTTAGGCTGCAGGGGGGGATTAGGGTTAGGCTGTGGTAGTGGAGGGTTATGTTTAGGCTCTAAGCAGGGAGGTTTAGGGTTAGGCTGCGGAGGGGGATTAGGGTTAGGCTGTGGGAGGGGAGGGTTATGTTTAGGCTCTAAGTAGGGAGGGTTAGGGTTAGGCTGCAGGGGGGATTAGGGTTAGGCTGTGGTAGTGGAGGGTTATGTTTAGGCCCTAAGTAGGGAGGGTTAGGGTTAGGCTGCGGGTGAGGGATTAGGGTTAGGCTGTGGGAGGGGAGGGTTATGTTTAGACTTTAAGTAGGGAGGGTTAGCTGAGCGGGTTCGGTTTCTCTGAATCCGAACCCGCCAGAACTTCATGTTTTTTTTCACGAGTCCGAGCGACTCGGATCTTCCCGCCTTGCTCGGTTAACCCGAGCGCGCCCGAACGTCATCATGACGCTGTCGGATTCTCGCGAGGCTCGGATTCTATCGCGAGACTCGGATTCTATATAAGGAGCCGCGCGTCGCCGCCATTTTCACACGTGCATTGAGATTGATAGGGAGAGGACGTGGCTGGCGTCCTCTCCGTTTAGACACTTGATTTACTAATTTTGGGGAGCATTAGGAGTACTCAGTAGTGTACAGTGCAGAGTTTTGCTGATAGTGACCAGTGACCACCACTTTTATTTATAATCCGTTCTCTGCCTGAAAAAAGCGATACACAGCACACAGTGACTCAGTCACATACATACCATATCTGTGTGCACTGCTCAGGCTCAGGCCAGTGTGCTGCATCATCTATATATATTATATATCTGTCTGACTGCTCAGCTCACACAGCTTATAATTGTGGGGGAGACTGGGGAGCACTACTGCAGTGCCAGTTATAGGTTATAGCAGGAGCCAGGAGTACATAATATTATATTAAAATTAAACAGTGCACTCTTTTGCTGCAGGAGTGCCACTGCCAGTGTGACTAGTGACCAGTGACCTGACCACCAGTATATAATATTAGTAGTATACTATCTCTTTATCAACCAGTCTATATTAGCAGCAGACACAGTACAGTGCGGTAGTTCACGGCTGTGGCTACCTCTGTGTCGGCACTCGGCAGCCCGTCCATAATTGTATATACCAGTGACCTAACCGTGGTTTTTTTTTCTTTCTTTATACATACATACTAGTTACGAGTATACTATCTCTTTATCAACCAGTCTATATATTAGCAGCAGACACAGTACAGTGCGGTAGTTCACGGCTGTGGCTACCTCTGTGTCGGCACTCGGCAGCCCGTCCATAATTGTATATACCAGTGACCTAACCGTGGTTTTTTTTTCTTTCTTTATACATACATACTAGTTACGAGTATACTATCTCTTTATCAACCAGTCTATATATTAGCAGCAGACACAGTACAGTGCGGTAGTTCACGGCTGTGGCTACCTCTGTGTCGGCACTCGGCAGCCCGTCCATAATTGTATATACCAGTGACCTAACCGTGGTTTTTTTTTCTTTCTTTATACATACATACTAGTTACGAGTATACTATCTCTTTATCAACCAGTCTATATATTAGCAGCAGACACAGTACAGTGCGGTAGTTCACGGCTGTGGCTACCTCTGTGTCGGCACTCGGCAGCCCGTCCATAATTGTATATACCACCTAACCGTGGTTTTTTTTTCTTTCTTTATACATACATACTAGTTACGAGTATACTATCTCTTTATCAACCAATCTATATATTAGCAGCAGACACAGTACAGTGCGGTAGTTCACGGCTGTGGCTACCTCTGTGTCGGCACTCCGCAGCCCGTCCATAATTGTATATACCAGTGACCTAACCGTGGTTTTTTTTTCTTTCTTTATACATACATACTAGTTACGAGTATACTATCTCTTTATCAACCAGTCTATATATTAGCAGCAGACACAGTACAGTGCGGTAGTTCACGGCTGTGGCTACCTCTGTGTCGGCACTCGGCAGCCCGTCCATAATTGTATATACCAGTGACCTAACCGTGGTTTTTTTTTCTTTCTTTATACATACATACTAGTTACGAGTATACTATCTCTTTATCAACCAGTCTATATATTAGCAGCAGACACAGTACAGTGCGGTAGTTCACGGCTGTGGCTACCTCTGTGTCGGCACTCGGCAGCCCGTCCATAATTGTATATACCAGTGACCTAACCGTGGTTTTTTTTTCTTTCTTTATACATACATACTAGTTACGAGTATACTATCTCTTTATCAACCAGTCTATATATTAGCAGCAGACACAGTACAGTGCGGTAGTTCACGGCTGTGGCTACCTCTGTGTCGGCACTCGGCAGCCCGTCCATAATTGTATATACCAGTGACCTAACCGTGGTTTTTTTTTCTTTCTTTATACATACATACTAGTTACGAGTATACTATCTCTTTATCAACCAGTCTATATATTAGCAGCAGACACAGTACAGTGCGGTAGTTCACGGCTGTGGCTACCTCTGTGTCGGCACTCGGCAGCCCGTCCATAATTGTATATACCAGTGACCTAACCGTGTTTTTTTTTTCTTTCTTTATACATACATACTAGTTACGAGTATACTATCTCTTTATCAACCAGTCTATATATTAGCAGCAGACACAGTACAGTGCGGTAGTTCACGGCTGTGGCTACCTCTGTGTCGGCACTCGGCAGCCCGTCCATAATTGTATATACCACCTAACCGTGGTTTTTTTTTCTTTCTTTATACATACATACTAGTTACGAGTATACTATCTCTTTATCAACCAGTCTATATATTAGCAGCAGACACAGTACAGTGCGGTAGTTCACGGCTGTGGCTACCTCTGTGTCGGCACTCGGCAGCCCGTCCATAATTGTATACTAGTATCCAATCCATCCATCTCCATTGTTTACCTGAGGTGCCTTTTAGTTGTGCCTATTAAAATATGGAGAACAAAAATGTTGAGGTTCCAAAATTAGGGAAAGATCAAGATCCACTTCCACCTCGTGCTGAAGCTGCTGCCACTAGTCATGGCCGAGACGATGAAATGCCAGCAACGTCGTCTGCCAAGGCCGATGCCCAATGGCATAGTACAGAGCATGTCAAAACCAAAACACCAAATATCAGTAAAAAAAGGACTCCAAAACCTAAAATAAAATTGTCGGAGGAGAAGCGTAAACTTGCCAATATGCCATTTACCACACGGAGTGGCAAGGAACGGCTGAGGCCCTGGCCTATGTTCATGGCTAGTGGTTCAGCTTCACATGAGGATGGAAGCACTCAGCCTCTCGCTAGAAAACTGAAAAGACTCAAGCTGGCAAAAGCACCGCAAAGAACTGTGCGTTCTTTGAAATCCCAAATCCACAAGGAGAGTCCAATTGTGTCGGTTGCGATGCCTGACCTTCCCAACACTGGACGTGAAGAGCATGCGCCTTCCACCATTTGCACGCCCCCTGCAAGTGCTGGAAGGAGCACCCGCAGTCCAGTTCCTGATAGTCAGATTGAAGATGTCAGTGTTGAAGTACACCAGGATGAGGAGGATATGGGTGTTGCTGGCGCTGGGGAGGAAATTGACCAGGAGGATTCTGATGGTGAGGTGGTTTGTTTAAGTCAGGCACCCGGGGAGACACCTGTTGTCCGTGGGAGGAATATGGCCGTTGACATGCCAGGTGAAAATACCAAAAAAATCAGCTCTTCGGTGTGGAGGTATTTCACCAGAAATGCGGACAACAGGTGTCAAGCCGTGTGTTCCCTTTGTCAAGCTGTAATAAGTAGGGGTAAGGACGTTAACCACCTCGGAACATCCTCCCTTATACGTCACCTGCAGCGCATTCATAATAAGTCAGTGACAAGTTCAAAAACTTTGGGTGACAGCGGAAGCAGTCCACTGACCAGTAAATCCCTTCCTCTTGTAACCAAGCTCACGCAAACCACCCCACCAACTCCCTCAGTGTCAATTTCCTCCTTCCCCAGGAATGCCAATAGTCCTGCAGGCCATGTCACTGGCAAGTCTGACGAGTCCTCTCCTGCCTGGGATTCCTCCGATGCATCCTTGCGTGTAACGCCTACTGCTGCTGGCGCTGCTGTTGTTGCCGCTGGGAGTCGATGGTCATCCCAGAGGGGAAGTCGTAAGCCCACTTGTACTACTTCCAGTAAGCAATTGACTGTTCAACAGTCCTTTGCGAGGAAGATGAAATATCACAGCAGTCATCCTACTGCAAAGCGGATAACTGAGTCCTTGACAACTATGTTGGTGTTAGACGTGCGTCCGGTATCCGCCGTTAGTTCACAGGGAACTAGACAATTTATTGAGGCAGTGTGCCCCCGTTACCAAATACCATCTAGGTTCCACTTCTCTAGGCAGGCGATACCGAGAATGTACACGGACGTCAGAAAAAGACTCACCAGTGTCCTAAAAAATGCAGTTGTACCCAATGTCCACTTAACCACGGACATGTGGACAAGTGGAGCAGGGCAGGGTCAGGACTATATGACTGTGACAGCCCACTGGGTAGATGTATGGACTCCCGCCGCAAGAACAGCAGCGGCGGCACCAGTAGCAGCATCTCGCAAACGCCAACTCTTTCCTAGGCAGGCTACGCTTTGTATCACCGCTTTCCAGAATACGCACACAGCTGAAAACCTCTTACGGCAACTGAGGAAGATCATCGCGGAATGGCTTACCCCAATTGGACTCTCCTGTGGATTTGTGGCATCGGACAACGCCAGCAATATTGTGTGTGCATTAAATATGGGCAAATTCCAGCACGTCCCATGTTTTGCACATACCTTGAATTTGGTGGTGCAGAATTTTTTAAAAAACGACAGGGGCGTGCAAGAGATGCTGTCGGTGGCCAGAAAAATTGCGGGACACTTTCGGCGTACAGGCACCACGTACAGAAGACTGGAGCACCACCAAAAACTACTGAACCTGCCCTGCCATCATCTGAAGCAAGAAGTGGTAACGAGGTGGAATTCAACCCTCTATATGCTTCAGAGGTTGGAGGAGCAGCAAAAGGCCATTCAAGCCTATACAATTGAGCACGATATAGGAGATGGAATGCACCTGTCTCAAGTGCAGTGGAGAATGATTTCAACGTTGTGCAAGGTTCTGATGCCCTTTGAACTTGCCACACGTGAAGTCAGTTCAGACACTGCCAGCCTGAGTCAGGTCATTCCCCTCATCAGGCTTTTGCAGAAGAAGCTGGAGGCATTGAAGAAGGAGCTAAAAGGGAGCGATTCCGCTAGGCATGTGGGACTTGTGGATGCAGCCCTTAATTCGCTTAACAAGGATTCACGGGTGGTCAATCTGTTGAAATCAGAGCACTACATTTTGGCCACCGTGCTCGATCCTAGATTTAAAGCCTACCTTGGATCTCTCTTTCCGGCAGACACAGGTCTGCTGGGGTTGAAAGACCTGCTGGTGACAAAATTGTCAAGTCAAGCGGAACGCGACCTGTCAACATCTCCTCCTTCACATTCTCCCGCAACTGGGGGTGCGAGGAAAAGGCTCAGAATTCCGAGCCCACCCGCTGGCGGTGATGCAGGACAGTCTGGAGCGACTGCTGATGCTGACATCTGGTCCGGACTGAAGGACCTGACAACGATTACGGACATGTCGTCTACTGTCACTGCATATGATTCTCTCAACATTGATAGAATGGTGGAGGATTATATGAGTGACCGCATCCAAGTAGGCACGTCACACAGTCCGTACTTATACTGGCAGGAAAAAGAGGCAATTTGGAGGCCCTTGCACAAACTGGCTTTATTCTACCTAAGTTGCCCTCCCACAAGTGTGTACTCCGAAAGAGTGTTTAGTGCCGCCGCTCACCTTGTCAGCAATCGGCGTACGAGGTTACATCCAGAAAATGTGGAGAAGATGATGTTCATTAAAATGAATTATAATCAATTCCTCCGCGGAGACATTGACCAGCAGCAATTGCCTCCACAAAGTACACAGGGAGCTGAGATGGTGGATTCCAGTGGGGACGAATTGATAATCTGTGAGGAGGGGGATGTACACGGTGATATATCGGAGGGTGAAGATGAGGTGGACATCTTGCCTCTGTAGAGCCAGTTTGTGCAAGGAGAGATTAATTGCTTCTTTTTTGGGGGGGGTCCAAACCAACCCGTCATATCAGTCACAGTCGTGTGGCAGACCCTGTCACTGAAATGATGGGTTGGTTAAAGTGTGCATGTCCTGTTTTGTTTATACAACATAAGGGTGGGTGGGAGGGCCCAAGGATAATTCCATCTTGCACCTCTTTTTTCTTTTCTTTTTCTTTGCATCATGTGCTGATTGGGGAGGGTTTTTTGGAAGGGACATCCTGCGTGACACTGCAGTGCCACTCCTAGATGGGCCCGGTGTTTGTGTCGGCCACTAGGGTCGCTAATCTTACTCACACAGCTACCTCATTGCGCCTCTTTTTTTCTTTGCGTCATGTGCTGTTTGGGGAGGGTTTTTTGGAAGGGACATCCTGCGTGACACTGCAGTGCCACTCCTAGATGTGCCCGGTGTTTGTGTCGGCCACTAGGGTCGCTAATCTTACTCACACAGCTACCTCATTGCGCCTCTTTTTTTCTTTGCGTCATGTGCTGTTTGGGGAGGGTTTTTTGGAAGGGACATCCTGCGTGACACTGCAGTGCCACTCCTAGATGGGCCCGGTGTTTGTGTCGGCCACTAGGGTCGCTAATCTTACTCACACAGTCAGCTACCTCATTGCGCCTCTTTTTTTCTTTGCGTCATGTGCTGTTTGGGGAGGGTTTTTTGGAAGGGCCATCCTGCGTGACACTGCAGTGCCACTCCTAGATGGGCCCGGTGTTTGTGTCGGCCACTAGGGTCGCTAATCTTACTCACACAGCTACCTCATTGCGCCTCTTTTTTTCTTTGCGTCATGTGCTGTTTGGGGAGGGTTTTTTGGAAGGGCCATCCTGCGTGACACTGCAGTGCCACTCCTAGATGGGCCCGATGTTTGTGTCGGCCACTAGGGTCGCTAATCTTACTCACACAGCTACCTCATTGCGCCTCTTTTTTTCTTTGCGTCATGTGCTGTTTGGGGAGGGTTTTTTGGAAGGGACATCCTGCGTGACACTGCAGTGCCACTCCTAGATGGGCCCGGTGTTTGTGTCGGCCACTAGGGTCGCTTATCTTACTCACACAGCGACCTCGGTGCAAATTTTAGGACTAAAAATAATATTGTGAGGTGTGAGGTATTCAGAATAGACTGAAAATGAGTGTAAATTATGGTTTTTGAGGTTAATAATACTTTGGGATCAAAATGACCCCCAAATTCTATGATTTAAGCTGTTTTTTAGTGTTTTTGGAAAAAAACACCCGAATCCAAAACACACCCGAATCCGACAAAAATAATTCGGTGAGGTTTTGCCAAAACGCGTTCGAACCCAAAACACGGCCGCGGAACCGAACCCAAAACCAAAACACAAAACCCGAAAAATTTCAGGCGCTCATCTCTAGGGTTAGGCTGTGGGAGGGGAGATTAGGGTTAGGCTGTGTGAGGGGAGGGTTATGTTTAGGCTCTAAGTAGGGAGGGTTAGGGTTAGGCTGCGGGGGAGGGATTAGGGTTAGGCTGTGGGAGGGGAGGCTTATGTTTAGACTTTAAAGTAGGGAGGGTTAGGCTGTGGGAGGGGGGATTAGGGTTAGGCTGTGTGAGGGGAGGGTTATGTTTAGGCTCTAAGTAGGGAGGGTTAGGGTTAGGCTACAGGGGGGATTAGGGTTAGGCTGTGGTAGTGGAGGGTTATGTTTAGGCTCTAAGTAGGGAGGTTTAGGGTTAGGCTGCGGAGGGGGATTAGGGTTAGGCTGTGGGAGGGGAGGGTTATGTTTAGGCTCTAAGTAGGGAGGGTTAGAGTTAGGCTCCGAGAGGGGGGAATTAGGGTTAGCCTGTAGGAGGGGAGGGTTATGTTTAGGCTCTAAGTAGGGAGGGTTAGGGTTAGGCTACAGGGGGGTTAGGGTTAGGCTGTGGGAGGGGAGGGTTATGTATAGGCTCTAAGTAGGGAGGGTTAGGGTTAGGCTGCGGCGGGGATTAGGGTTAGGCTGTAGGAGGGGAGGGTTATGTTCAGGCTTTAAGTAGGGAGGGTTAGGCTGCAGGGGGGGATTAGGGTTAGGCTGTGGGAGGGGAGGGTTATGTTTAGGCTCTAAGTAGGGAGGGTTAGGGTTAGGCTGCAGGGGGGGATTAGGGTTAGGCTGTGGGAGGGGAGGTTTATGTTTAGGCTCTAAGTAGGGAGGGTTAGGGTTAGGCTACAGGGGGGGATTAGGGTTAGGCTGTAGGAGGGGAGGGTTATGTTTAGGCTCTAAGTAGGGAGGGTTAGGGTTAGGCTGCGGGGGGGATTAGGGTTAGGCTGTAGGAGGGGAGGGTTATGTTTAGGCTCTAAGTAGGGAGGGTTAGGGTTAGGCTGCAGGGGGGATTAGGGTTAGGCTGTGGTAGTGGAGGGTTATGTTTAGGCTCTAAGTAGGGAGGGTTAGGGTTAGGCTGCGGAGGGGGATTAGGGTTAGGCTGTGGGAGGGGAGGGTTATGTTTAGGCTCTAAGTAGGGAGGGTTAGGGTTAGGCTGCGGAGGGGGATTAGGGTTAGGCTGTGTGAGGGGAGGGTTATGTTTAGGCTCTAAGTAGGGAGGGTTAGGGTTAGGCTGCGGGGGGGATTAGGGTTAGGCTGTAGGAGGGGAGGTTTATGTTTAGGCTCTAAGTAGGGAGGGTTAGGGTTAGGCTGCAGGGGGGATTAGGGTTAGGCTGTGGTAGTGGAGGGTTATGTTTAGGCTCTAAGTAGGGAGGTTTAGGGTTAGGCTGCGGAGGGGGATTAGGGTTAGGCTGTGGGAGGGGAGGGTTATGTTTAGGCTCTAAGTAGGGAGGGTTAGGGTTAGGCTACAGGGGGGATTAAGGTTAGGCTGTGGGAGTGGAGGGTTATGTTTAGGCTCTAAGTAGGGAGGGTTAGGGTTAGGCTGCGGGGGGGATTAGGGTTAGGCTGTAGGAGGGGAGGGTTCTGTATAGGCTCTAAGTAGGGAGGTTTAGGGTTAGGCTGCAGGGACGGGAGGTTAGGGTTAGGCTGTGGGAGGGGAGGGTTATGTTTAGGCTCTAAGTAGGGAGGGTTAGGGTTAGGCTGCGGGGGAGGGATTAGGGTTAGGCTGTGGGAGGGGAGGGTTATGTTTAGGCTCTAAGTAGGGAGCGTTAGAGTTAGGCTGTGGGAGGGGGGATTAGATTTGGCTGTGTGAGGGGAGGTTTATGTTTAGGCTCTAAGTAGGGAGGGTTAGGGTTAGGCTCCGAGAGGGGGGAATTAGGGTTAGGCTGTAGGAGGGGAGGGTTACGTTTAGGCTCTAAGTAGGGAGGGTTAGGGTTAGGCTGCGGAGGGGGATTAGGGTTAGGCTGTGGGAGGGGAGGGTTATGTATAGGCTCTAAGTAGGGAGGGTTAGGGTTAGGCTGCAGGGGGGTTAGGGTTAGGCTGTGGGAGGGGAGGGTTATGTATAGGCTCTAAGTAGGGAGGGTTAGGGTTAGGCTGCGGCGGGGATTAGGGTTAGGCTGTAGGAGGGGAGGGTTATGTTCAGGCTTTAAGTAGGGAGGGTTAGGCTGCAGGGGGGGATTAGGGTTAGGCTGTGGGAGGGAAGGGTTATGTTTAGGCTCTAAGTAGGGAGGGTTAGGGTTAGGCTGCAGGGGGGTTAGGGTTAGGCTGTGGGAGGGGAGGGTTATGTATAGGCTCTAAGTAGGGAGGGTTAGGGTTAGGGTTAGGCTGCGGCGGGGATTAGGGTTAGGCTGTAGGAGGGGAGGGTTATGTTCAGGCTCTAAGTAGGGAGGGTTAGGGTTAGGCTGCAGGGGGGGATTAGGGTTAGGCTGTAGGAGGGGAGGGTTATGTTTAGGCTCTAAGTAGGGAGGGTTAGGGTTAGGCTGCGGGAGGGATTAGGGTTAGGCTGTAGGAGGGGAGGGTTATGTTTAGGCTCTAAGTAGGGAGGGTTAGGGTTAGGCTGCAGGGGGGATTAGGGTTAGGCTGTGGTAGTGGAGGGTTATGTTTAGGCTCTAAGTAGGGAGGGTTAGGGTTAGGCTGCGGAGGGGGATTAGGGTTAGGCTGTGGGAGGGGAGGGTTATGTTTAGGCTCTAAGTAGAGAGGGTTAGGGTTAGGCTGCGGAGGGGGATTAGGGTTAGGCTGTGTGAGGGGAGGGTTATGTTTAGGCTCTAAGTAAGGAGGGTTAGGGTTAGGCTGCAGGGGGGATTAGGGTTAGGCTGTGGTAGTGGAGGGTTATGTTTAGGCTCTAAGTAGGGAGGTTTAGGGTTAGGCTGCGGAAGGGGATTAGGGTTAGGCTGTGGGAGGGGAGGGTTATGTTTAGGCTCTAAGTAGGGAGGGTTAGGGTTAGGCTGCAGGGGGGATTAGGGTTAGGCTGTGGTAGTGGAGGGTTATGTTTAGGCTCTAAGTAGGGAGGGTTAGGGTTAGGCTGCGGGTGAGGGATTAGGGTTAGGCTGTGGGAGGGGAGGGTTATGTTTAGACTTTAAGTAGGGAGGGTTAGGCTGTGGGAGGGGAGATTAGGGTTAGGCTGTGTGAGGGGAGGGTTATGTTTAGGCTCTAAGTAGGGAGGGTTAGGGTTAGGCTGCGGGGGAGGGATTAGGGTTAGGCTGTGGGAGGGGAGGGTTATGTTTAGACTTTAAAGTAGGGAGGGTTAGGCTGTGGGAGGGGGGATTAGGGTTAGGCTGTGTGAGGGGAGGGTTATGTTTAGGCTCTAAGTAGGGAGGGTTAGGGTTAGGCTACAGGGGGGATTAGGGTTAGGCTGTGGTAGTGGAGGGTTATGTTTAGGCTCTAAGTAGGGAGGTTTAGGGTTAGGCTGCGGAGGGGGATTAGGGTTAGGCTGTGGGAGGGGAGGGTTATGTTTAGGCTCTAAGTAGGGAGGGTTAGGGTTAGGCTGCAGGGGGGATCAGGGTTAGGCTGTGGTAGTGGAGGGTTATGTTTAGGCTCTAAGTAGGGAGGGTTAGGGTTAGGCTGCGGGTGAGGGATTAGGGTTAGGCTGTGGGAGGGGAGGGTTATGTTTAGACTTTAAGTAGGGAGGGTTAGGCTGTGGGAGGGGGGATTAGGGTTAGGCTGTGTGAGGGGAGGGTTATGTTTAGGCTCTAAGTAGGGAGGGTTAGGGTTAGGCTGCGGGGGAGGGACTAGGGTTAGGCTGTGGGAGGGGAGGGTTATGTTTAGACTTTAAGTAGGGAGGGTTAGGCTGTGGGAGGGGGGATTAGGGTTAGGCTGCGTGAGGGGAGGGTTATGTTTAGGCTCTAAGTAGGGAGGGTTAGGGTTAGGCTACAGGGGGGGATTAGGGTTAGCCTGTAGGAGGGGAGGGTTATGTTTAGGCTCTAAGTAGGGAGGGTTAGGGTTAGGCTGCAGGGGGGGATTAAGGTTAGGCTGTGGGAGTGGAGGGTTATGTTTAGGCTCTAAGTAGGGAGGGTTAGGGTTAGGCTGCGGGGGGATTAGGGTTAGGCTGTAGGAGGGGAGGGTTCTGTATAGGCTCTAAGTAGAGAGGGTTAGGGTTAGGCTGCAGGGACGGGAGGTTAGGGTTAGGCTGTGGGAGGGGAGGGTTATGTTTAGGCTCTAAGTAGGGAGAGTTAGGGTTAGGCTGCGGGGGAGGGATTAGGGTTAGGCTGTGGGAGGGGAGGGTTATGTTTAGGCTCTAAGTAGGGAGCGTTAGGGTTAGGCTGTGGGAGGGGGGATTAGGGTTAGGCTGTGTGAGGGGAGGTTTATGTTTAGGCTCTAAGTAGGGAGGGTTAGGGTTAGGCTCCGAGAGGGGGGAATTAGGGTTAGGCTGTAGGAGGGGAGGGTTACGTTTAGGCTCTAAGTAGGGAGGGTTAGGGTTAGGCTGCGGAGGGGGATTAGGGTTAGGCTGTGGGAGGGGAGGGTTATGTATAGGCTCTAAGTAGGGAGGGTTAGGGTTAGGCTGCAGGGGGGGATTAAGGTTAGGCTGTGGGAAGGGAGGGTTATGTTTAGGCTCTAAGTAGGGAGGGTTAGGGTTAGGCTGCAGGGGGGTTAGGGTTAGGCTGTGGGAGGGGAGGGTTATGTATAGGCTCTAAGTAGGGAGGGTTAGAGTTAGGCTCCGAGAGGGGGGAATTAGGGTTAGGCTGTAGGAGGGGAGGGTTATGTTTAGGCTCTAAGTAGGGAGGGTTAGGGTTAAGCTGCAGGGGGGGATTAACTTAATCCCCCCCTGCAGCTTAACCCTAACCCTCCCTACTTAGAGCCTAAACATAACCCTCCCTTCCCACAGCCTAACCTTAATCCGATTAAGGTTAGGCTGTGGGAAGGGAGGGTTATGTTTAGGCTCTAAGTAGGGAGGGTTAGGGTTAGGCTCCGAGAGGGGGGAATTAGGGTTAGGCTGTAGGAGGGGAGGGTTATGTTTAGGCTCTAAGTAGGGAGGGTTAGGGTTAGGCTGCGGAGGGGGATTAGGGTTAGGCTGTAGGAGGGGAGGGTTATGTTTAGGCTCTAAGTAGGGAGGGTTAGGGTTAGGCTGCAGGGGGGGATTAAGGTTAGGCTGTGGGAAGGGAGGGTTATGTTTAGGCTCTAAGTAGGGAGGGTTAGGGTTAGGCTGCGGAGGGGGATTAGGGTTAGGCTGTAGGAGGGGAGGGTTATGTTTAGGCTCTAAGTAGGGAGGGTTAGGGTTAGGCTGCGGAGGGGGATTAGGGTTAGGCTGTGGGAGGGGAGGGTTATGTTTAGGCTCTAAGTAGGGAGGGTTAGGGTTAGGCTGCGGATGGGGATTAAGGTTAGGCTGTGGGAAGGGAGGGTTATGTTTAGGCTCTAAGTAGGGAGGGTTAGGGTTAGGCTGCGGGGGAGAGGTTAGGGTTAGGCTGCGGGGGGAGGGTTAGGCTGCGGGGCGGGGATTATGGTTAGGCTGTTGGTAGGAAGGGTTAGGGGGTAGAGGGAAAGGGTTACAATACTTACGATTCTGCGTGTCGGGATGCCGCTGTCGGTATTCTGACTGCCGGCATCCCAAGTGCCGGGATCCCAGTACCATCCCACTGAGAGTACGTACATCTTCCTACATTGTATTCCTGCTGCATTAACCCCGTGCTGACCAGCATCCTGCGTTCTACCTGGTTAATAAACCGATCCCTGGTTAAGTTATTCATCCTGTCACCTGACCTCCATCACACGCCGCTGCCACCTGTCACCACCGCAGCTGCTGCCAATGTTATTCCATTTACTCTCTGTTTGGTGATACGTCTGCGCTGCGGCCCTGCTTTACTATACATTAATCACTGGGATTCACAATAGTTACACAGTCTGATCCTCTACAACTAGACAGCTGTCCCTCAGCTACGTCGCTCCAGATCTGCGACTGGGACTAATATAGCAAGTGACTAAGACAGAGCGCAGTGTGGGAGTGTGAGAAGGAAGCAGGAGGCCGGAGACACAGAGCGGAGGGATGGGGGGGGGACTGGCTGAAAACGCACTTACTGGCGCATATGACGGGGGCTCTGCGCAGCCAGCAGTGGGAAAATCATAGTAATTACTGCCACAGTAACAAACATTGCAGCAGAAGGGACAGAATCTGAAAGGTTTCAGGCTTTTGTTAAATGTAATCAGCCAGCGCGCGGAATACAGGAAACCGAGTTATTAAACGGATCACAAATATACACAGTAATTAATGCATTAAAGCGACAGTAAGTGGCTTAATGACCCTGCTGATAATTATGGGGGTATTGTGTTCTGTAGAAATGAATAAAAGGAAAAGAGCTCACGTGGATATAAGTGACGCAGCAGAGGGTCAACCTCAGGGGGGTCATTGATGGGGCAGCAAAGCTGCAATCGCTGCTTTGGGCTTCTGTGTTGGCAAATACCGGACCAATGGGATCATTACATCCTTCTTATAGGGTTTAATTGGGCCAATATTTTTCCAAAATTGTACAATGCTTTCTGCAGACAGACATTACTATAGGAATCGGTTATCAGACCGGTCTCAAACCTTCCATCTCCAGGGAAGTTTATTGGGAATGTGTCTGCAACCCATCATATTTATGATCCAGTCCTGTCCGGATTCAGGAGATGACATATTGCTGAAACGGCGGGCATATTTCTGTGTAGCTACTTCCAATAAAGGCTATACAAGGCCGAGTTGGGTGAGGCTCACAAGCCAGCTCCTGTATAAATGTCCCCTCCGTACTTAAGAGGTGAGTGCATTTAGCTGCAGTGTAATGGTGTGCTGGGCATATATGCTGGTTTAGGGACTATCAGAGAATGAGGGTCTCTTGACGACAGGCTACAAGCTCAAGGGCCAAGGCTTGATACATCTCCCCGTAAATGTTCAGATCAAAATATGAACAAAGGGGGTTATTCAGTAGCCAACGCTACTGAGATGCAATCGCATATCCCCGTTTGCCGCCGCAGTGTGCACGCGCAGGACCCACTCTGCACCTGTGCGGACCGGAGAGATGTGATCGCATCCCAGTGATGCGAATGCCTCTGCCTGATTGACAGGCAGAGGCTTTTGCAGGGTGGTCGGGAGTGGCGATGCGGAATTGCGAGGGTGATGTAGTGAAAACAATTGTATTGCGATCTCATCGCTGGCCGCCATTACAATGCTGGGTGACCTTGTCCTGTGCTTGGTGACCCCCCGCATGCGAGTGCTAGCAGTTGAAGTTTTGCTATACTGTATTAGCAAAACTGCAACTGATACTGAATAAGGCCTAAAATCTCCATGCTCTTTTTTGCTAGATACACACACATTTGCAGTATACTTTTATTAGTGCCCAGAGGTGAATCCAGAAGAAAAATTGGGGACACTATGATTGGGGAAGGTACATTTGTGCGCCCCAAAATTGCTCATGCTTCCAGAAAAAGGGTGTGGCCCTATTACAAGGGAGTGGCCTCACAGGAAAGGGAGAGAGTGACTGGCAGTGGGTGACAGGGAGAGAGTGACAGGCATTGGGTGACGCCAGGGAGAGGCTGACAGGCAGTGGGTGACGGAAAAGGTGATGGAGAGAGGCAGTGGGTGACAGGGAGAGGGTCACGGGGAGAGTCAGAGGGTGAGAGGGACAGGGTTAAAGGCAGTGGATGATGGAGAGAGAGGCAGTGGGCGACAGGAAGAGGGTTACGGGAAGGCAGATGGTGACAGGGAGAGGGTGATGGGGAGAGGCAGTGGGCGAGAGGGTGACTGGCAGTGGGTGACAAGGAGAGATCAACAGGCATTGGGTGGCAGGAAATGTGACAGAGAGAGGCAGTAAGTGATGCCAGGTAGAGGGTGACAGGCAGTGGGGGGGGGGGGTGTTCAGGTTGCCGACTGTTGGGATCCCGGTGCACAGTATACCAGTGCCAGAATCCCGACAGCTGGCATACCGACAGATTTTCTCCCTCGTGGGGATCCACGACCCCCCTGGAGGGAGAATAAATAGCGTGGCACGCTTAGCGTGCCACCATGCCTGCAAGGGACTCGTTTGCGCTCGCCACGCTGTGCGTATGCCGGCGGTCGGGCTCCCGGCGCCAGTATGCTGGTCGCCGGGAGCCCGGCCGCCGGCATACCATAACTACACCCACAGTGGGTGATGGAGAATGTGAGAATGTGAGCAGTGGGTGACATGGAGATAGTGACGGGGAGAAGCAGAGGGTGACAGGGAGAGGGTAACAGAGAGAGGGTGATGGTGAGAGGGTAATAGGCAGAGGCAGTAGGTGAGAGGGTGACTAGCAGTGGGTGAGAGGGAAGGATTGACAGACATTGGGTGATGGAGAATGTGATGGAGAGAGGTAGTGGGTGACACCAGGGAGTGGGTGACAGAGATTGTGATGGAGAGAGGCAGTGGGTGACAGGGAGAGATGGTGACAAGGAGAGACAATGGGTGAGAGGGTGACAAGGAGCGGGTGATAGGCAGTGTGTGACAAATATTACAATTTACTTACCTGGGCCCAGAACTGGAGCACTTAGAAGGCGGTTCCTCAGTGTCAACCAGAGAAGAACTGGAAGCCGTGGTCAGAGCAGTCAGGAGAGGAGAGCGAGATGCTGAGAGGAGAGGAGATTGCTGGAGGAGTGGGATTGGCATCTGGTGAGTTGGAGAAGTGTTATTGGGCTAGAGGTGAGTGTATAATAGCATCTGGTAAGCAGGAGAAAGGGTATTGGGCTAGTGGTAAGTAGGCCTAAGTTATATCATGTCACAGAGTCTGATGTAGCAGGATATAAATTACATTTGTTTCCTACCATTGAATTGCATCACTCAGAGGTCTGTGTTACAGCAAATAGTTGTCAGTAAGAAATGCTGAGTACTCACATACTGTGCAAACTGCTGACTCACGCATGATGTTTCACAGGCCTGACTGGAAGTGAGGTGTGGGGTGGGAGCATTAGCCCAATCAAGGAGTCTAGCAGGCCAAAGATATGGATTGTCATGTTTTGGGGGAGTTACCCTCTAAGTTGTATGTATCTGCTGCTGTTGAATGTTGCATGTGCAATGTGGTGATGAACTGACCTCTTACAGCTGCAGGTCCAACCAATGTAATGTTTCCTATCCAGACCCCTATATTATTAATGTATACTTCATAGCCTTCCAATGGTGCTATCCAGATGACACATTTGCTTACTGTGAGGTTTTAGGAGGCAAAGTGTAACACTGGAGCTCTACAGGTTCAGCAGCGGCAGCACAGTGGCCTGTCTACCAGGATCTCTGGAAATTACTATGGGATTTCAAATGGCAGTAGACCATCGAACAAAGACCCTGGAATTTAGTTTGGAGCAGAAATGTAAAGATCAATCAGCTAAGTCCACATGGAGACTTGGTACTTGCGTCTCTACATTCAGAGAGACTGGATGGGGAAGATGAGGAGGCGAGTGCAAAATAAATACAGACCATGTACAGATAAGGGGCAGTCATCTCCTTGTGTTTGGAGGATTTCCTCCGGGAGCTCCAGCTTCCATCCACAGTATGTGTTATATACTGTAAATATTCTATATCTTAATAAATAAATTGTGGAATTGTGAAATGAGACAGACCTGTATGGAGATTAAGGTGTATGAGTCGTAGGTGCCAGTTTGCTGGTGCAAATACACAATGATGGTGATGACTTGGGATGTCGATGAAGAAGAGGCTGCTGAGGAGGATGATGAGAATGAGGAGGAAGAGGATGAGAATGGTGATGTGGAGAACAATAATGAGGATGATTATGAGCAAGTTGTTGATGATGATGTTTATGTCGATGATGAGGATGATGAGAATGAGGAGGAAGAGAAGGAGAATAATAATGAGGATGATTATGAGCAAGTTGTTGATGATGATGTTGATGATGATGTTGATGATAAGGATGATGAGAAAGATGAGATTCTATATGGTAAATTTACTAATATGGGAGTTCTGTTTAAGATGGGATGTTGCCCATAGCAATCAATCAAATTCTACTTCTCAGTTATCTAGCACCTTCTAGAACATAATACCTCTATGTTTCTATGTACTACGTCAGGGGAGAACTCCTGCCCTCTGCTGCCCGCTCACACATACTGCAACAGACATCAGCACAGCAACTGGCCAAGAAAGTGAAGTGATCGGAGCTACGGTTCCATTGACTGAAACATTCGGCGGGATCTAATGGAGTCCAAACCACAGGAGGTGCGGGATGGCGGACGACCTCGGACATATTTTGAAAGGGGTAATCTCTTACAAAGCAAAACCATGCTGTGTAAGTGATTGCCCCTTTAAAATGCTTTGCATTCCAGACATAGGTCCCCGCAGCTACCACCATCTGAAGATGGCGGTAGTCCATTGTGGGCTATGGGATACACATCCAGGGCCGGTGCAAGCTTTATAGGCACCCTAGGCAAAGCTACACAATACTGCCCCTGCATTTCCTGATACCCTCCCCTCAGCTGCTCACATACACACTTGACTTTTCAAATTATTATTGGTTTAAGTACAAACACCATTTTTATTCATGTACCCACATATTTTCAGCATGGCAGTCAATGTTTTTAGGACAGCACGTAGGTGGCTGGCTCAAGTAGTGTCGGCTGCAGAGCGGTGTGGAGAGCAGTGTGTCAATGGTGCTATCTCCACTCACCTTGCGCACGCTGCGTGTTGAGTGGCAGTGGTAGGGAAACTCCCGCACAAAGAACTGATAGAACAGCTAGTATGTATATTTCTCTCTCTCTATATATATATATATATATATATATATATATTATATCATCTTATTATTTATTTTTTAATAAGTTAATTGGTATAAGCCATTTTGTCCACAATATATCTCTGAAATAAAATCATAAAGTGAAATTCAATAGACGATCCAGCAGTCTATATGCCGACACCAGGGGCACACTATAAACCCAGCATCAAAATACCGACAGCTATAATCAGGATCCTTCGTCCAGCGGGACACGATTGCGTCTTGCTGCAGGGGGTGGAAGGATAGGTTTAGTTATTAAAAGGAGGTTTAGGGTTAGAGTGCAGGGACGAGAAGGGTATGGTTAGGTACTGGGGAGGCAGGGTTAGGTTCAGGCACTTAGAAGGAGGGAGTTAGGGTTAGGCAGCGGGGGAAGGGAGGGTTAGGGTTGGGCAGCGGGGAAGGTAGGGTAAGGGATAGGCAGCGGGGAAGGGAGGGTTAGGGATAGGCAGCGGGGAAGGGAGGGTTAGACACCGCCAGGGAGGGTTATGGTAGGGGGAAAGGGAGGGTTAGGGTACTTTCCAGGGGGCTGTCAGGATTCTGATGGTCGGATGCCGCTGTCGGTATTCTGACCGCCAACATCCCGGCCATTGGGATAACATACTGAACCTAATCCTACAACTCTTCAGATGCAGTTTTATAGATGTTGTGGGGTTCATGTAGTGAGACACAATGTCCAATTTATTTAATGCCTGTATTTACATACATACGTATCTGCACATATCAAGTGCTATTCATGGAGGGGTGGAATGAGGGAGGCAACAATCGTTTCACAGAAGGAGCCAATAGGGCATCCAGCCGTCCTCCTCCTTGTACTGTCCTGCTGTGCGGAATCCCAATCGCAGGGGAAGGGGGGGGGAGCGGGTCACAAGCAGGAGCAGGATCGCGGGGGGGGGGGGGGGGAAGCGGGTCACAAGCAGGAGCAGGATCGTGGGGGGGGGTGAGCGGGTCACAAGCAGGAGCAGGATCGCGGGGGGGAGCGGGTCACAAGCAGGAGCAGGATCGCGGGTGGAGGGGGAGCGGGTCACAAGCAGGAGCAGGATCGCGGGGGGGGGAGAGCGGGTCACAAGCAGGAGCAGGATCGCGGGGGGGAGCGGGTCACAAGCAGGAGCAGGATCGCGGGTGGAGGGGGAGCGGGTCACAAGCAGGAGCAGGATCGCGGGGGGGGAGAGCGGGTCACAAGCAGGAGCAGGATCGCGGTGGGGAGCGGGTCACAAGCAGGAGCAGGATCGCGCGGGGGGGAGCGGGTCACAAGCAGGAGCAGGATCGCGGTGGGGAGCGGGTCACAAGCAGGAGCAGGATCGCGGGGGGGGAGAGCGGGTCACAAGCAGGAGCAGGATCGCGGTGGGGAGCGGGTCACAAGCAGGAGCAGGATCGCGCGGGGGGGAGCGGGTCACAAGCAGGAGCAGGATCGCGGTGGGGAGCGGGTCACAAGCAGGAGCAGGATCGCGGTGGGGAGCGGGTCACAAGCAGGAGCAGGATCGCGGTGAGGAGCGGGTCACAAGCAGAAGCAGGATCGCGGGTGGAGGGGGAGCGGGTCACAAGCAGAAGCAGGATCGCGGGTGGAGGGGGAGCGGGTCACAAGCAGGAGCAGGATCGCGGGGGGGGAGCGGGTCAGAAGCAAGAGCAGGATCGCGGGGGGGGGAGCGGGTTACAAGCAGGAGCAGAATCGCAGGGGGGGGGCTGGTGGATGCGGGTGACAATAAGCAGCATGCGGCGGGAGCCCAATCATGGAGGGGTGAGCGGGTAACATAAGGGAGCTCAATCGCAGGGGGGGGGGGGGGTAACATGATGCAGTGCGCGGCGCGGGAACCCAATCACGGAGAGAGGAGTGGGTAATATACGGGAGTCGGAGTCCAGGAGCTCAATCGCGTGGGGGAGTACAACATGCGGTAGGTGCTGTCATAGCGCGGGGCGGCAATATGCCGAGTGCTATCGCGGAGGTGGTCGACAGCATTGCAGAGAGAGGATGGGAATGATTGGAACAGTCACTCAGTCAGTGTTTACAATACATTTGATTCACTCACATTATACACAGACTCAGTGGTGGCTGGGCGGCAACGACATCCCTGGCTCTGGCTGCTTCTCGTCTTTTAAAGAAAAGGAGGAGCTTGGCTGACTGACCTGAGGCAAGACAGAGTATAATAAAGACAGCAGCCACTCATTATCAGTGTGTAGTGCCGCCCTCCAGTGGTCGCCGCCCATAGGCAGCTGCCTAAAGCTGCCTAATGGTGGCGCCGGCCCTGTACACATCGCAGCTGTAGTTCTGGAGGCATGTGCACTCAGCGGTACTGTGCATGGACAGTAGCCCCGGCAGCCCATGCGGCACATCGCAGGGTTGGGCTACTTTCGGAGCCCCTGTCCCTGTGGGTACATGATAGTACATCATTCACCCGATGTAATGACATTCTGCAATTCGGTCCTGGGTGCTAATATCAGGCCCAGAACTCAATGAAAATGTGATTAATGATAAATAGGCCCCTTAAAATGGTTCAGCAGATTTTCTGAGAGTTTCAGCACCCTGGTCAGCTCCTCTCGTCACTGTCACAGCTGTTTACCAGCCAGTGGACTAATGCCTCTGCCAGTGGTTCTCAAACTGTGGGGCAGATGTATTAAGCCTGGAGAAGTGATAAATCAGTGATAAGTGCAAGGTGATAACTCACCAGCCAATCAGCTCCAATATGTAAATTGACAGTTATGAGCTGACTGCCTGGTGCGGCCGCAGGAGTCCCGGCGCCATTTTAACTGTCGCGATGGCTGCATGTGATGTCACGCAGCCACCGCGCCCCCGACACGTCCCCGTTCGTGCCGCACAACCCACCGTTTGGGTTGCCCCGCCCGCAACGCTCCGTTTCCTCCCTGAAAATGGAGCGTTGTCGCACCCCCATCCCGCCCCGCAACTGCCTCTGCCTGATTGACGCATGTGAAGTAGGGCCAACTGCGCATGCGCCCGCGGCACCCCAGCAATAATTTCCATACAAATCGCGACTTGCAATCCGTACTGAATTAGCCCCTATATATGCCCCAAAAAGGCATATATATCCATTAGTCACCTCTTGCACTTACAACGTTATGAGACAGAACGCGGGAGATGGAACGTGCTGGTGAGAGTAGCTGAGTATAGTAAGCTATATTCATATTTTATATATTTTTTCCCAACCAAGTGCAGCTGAAAGCACGATTCCGGGCTTTTAGCTCAACGGGGCATGCACATATCTGCAGAACCAGCCTGGCGATGTTATAACCCTCACCCATCTAGGATAGATTTGCAGAGATGGGTGAGTTTCGTGCAGCTACTGCTGTGAGGTTTTATTGGTAACGTAATATTTATTTAAAAAGCTGCTGTATCTTGATACACGGTATTTAGAGTATATACCCCTAACGCATGGTCCTGAGCCGTAAACTCAACTGTCCCCATGAACATCGCTCACCGGCTCATTATACTGAACACTTCATTATAGCTACAGCAAATTAAAATCTACATTTAGGAGCTTGAAGAAATGAATGGAAATGAACATAATGAATGGAAATGAACCTGATGCAACAGTATAATTAAGTGGAAGTGTAAAACAGACAACATTAATAAGGTTTGCACAGTACTTTCCATACATAATTACACATATGGCCATACTTTACAATGAGCCAATTTATGCTGATCAGGCCCTATCTGTAATAAGGTTCCGTTTCCCTGTGGATGACTGTCACACAGGGCCTTGCACTCCTTTTATTTTGGGTGGATAATTGTCTGTGTTACATCCGTGGTAAACACCTTAATTATTGGATTATTCCTTAATTGCACATTTGCATATTTTACAGAATAAACCTTCCATATACAGTACATTGTGTCAATCAGAATTTAGAAAAATACGAAATATACTGTATATACAGGTCATTTTATATAGAACATGCAAAACCACACAGTAATGATAAAACTCACTTTTCAAGGTAACGCTGGACAACACAAAGTGCAAATACTTTACATCAGAGGTGGCCAACTAGTCAGAGGCAAAGAGCCAGAAAAGATCTGTAGTCAAGGGTAAGAGCCAGTATCATGCGCGCGCCGAAGGCGCGCCTGCAAAAATGGGGGCGTGGGCTAGTTTTCACAAAGCCACACCCCATTTTGTGCGCACACCTTTCGTTATGACGTTTGTAGGAGTATGACCTTGTGTCAACTCAGTTTTTAGTCATGTTGTACAGTGCCACATACATATAATGCCCCAGTACAGTGCCACATACATATAAAAATGTAAAAAAATGGGTGTCTCCACACTGCCAGAAACATATGTCCCCACAGTGCCACATACACATATGTCCCCACAGTGCCAGATACATATATGCTCCACAGTGCCACATACACATATGTCCCCACAGTGCCAGATATACATGTCCCCCCAGTGCCAGATATACATTTCCCCCCAGTGCCAGCTATGCCCCCAGTGCCAGATATATATGTCCCCACAGTGCCAGCTATGCCCCTAGTGCCAGATATATGTCCCCAAAGTGCCAGCTATGCCCCCAATGCAGTGTCCCCCCAGTGCCAGATATACATGTCCCCACACAGTGCCAGCTCTGCCCCCAGTGCCAGATATACATTTCCCCCCAGTGCCAGATATACATTTCCCCCCAGTGACAGCTATGCCCCCAGTGCCAGATATACATGTCCCCCCAGTGCCAGATTTGAGTATTTGCGGAGCTTGGTCCTATCAGAGACTGCAATTATTTATTTTTATTATTTATTTATTAACAGTTTCTTATATAGCGCAGAAAATTCCGTTGCGCTTTACAACTGGACACAAATATAAGACAAAAGTGGATAAAAACAAACAGTCATAGGAGGTAGGAAGGCCCTGCTCGCAAGCTTACAATCTATGGGGAAATAGGTATGGATACACAAGGATAGATGCTATCTATTGCATAGTTGTCCACCAGATTGCAAAGGTTTATAGTGGGCTGTATGATATCACATCACAGCAGTGATGAACCAGGGTCAGAGGAAGGGAGAGTGAAGAATTAAATATATGGGGAATGTGTGGACTGTGCTGTGGGGATATAATTGGATAGGAGAGCTATGAAGGTAATGTGAGCGGTTGTGGAATGTGATACGCTTGTCTAAAGAGGTGAGTTTTCAGGGAAGGCTTGAAGGGTTGGAGACTAGAGGAGAGTCTTATTGTGCGTGGTAGGGCATTCCACAGAGTGGGTGCAGCCCGATGAAAGTCCTGCAGTTGTGAGTGGGAGCGAGTAATGAGTGTGGATGAAAGACGCAGATCTTGTGAAGAGTGAAGAGGTCGGGTTGGGAGATATTTTGAGATAAGTGAAGTGATGTACATTGGTGTAGTTTGGTTAATGGCCTTGTGTGTGAGTAAAAGTGTTTTATATTGAATATGGTAGAATACCGGTAACCAATGGAGGGACTGCCAGAGCGGATCTGAAGACGATGAACGTCTAGCGAGGAAGATTAGCCTCGCAGCTGCATTCAGAATGGATTGTAGTGGTGAGAGTTTCTTCTTAGTAAGACCAGTGAGGAGACTATTGCAATAATCAATGCGGGAGATAATGAGAGCGTGGATTAGAGTGTTAGCAGTGTCTTGTGTAAGGTATGGTCGTATTTTGGATATGTTTCTTAGATGCATCTTACATGATTTTGAGACACATTGAATGTGGGGAACAAAGGACAGAACAGAGTCAAGGATGACACCTAGGCAGCGAGCTTGTGGGGTAGGGATGATTGTAGAGTTCTCAACAGTGATAGATATCAGGTTGGTAACTGCTATTGGCCGGTGGAAATATAATTAACTCTGTTTTAGAAAGTTTGAGGTGGCGAGATGACATCTAAGATGAAACAGCAGAGAGGCATTTAGTGACCCGGCCCAGTACAGATAGAGACAAATCTGGGGAGGATAGGTAGATTTGAGTATCATCTGCGTACAGATGATACTGAAATCCAAAAGAGCTGATTAGTTTCCCAAGAGATGATGTATAGATAGAGAAAAGCAGAGGACCTAAGACTGAGCCCTGCGGTACTTCAACTGAAAGCGAAGAGGAGGTGGATTCAGAGAAACGGACACTGAAAGAGCGATTAGATAGGTAGGATAGGAACCAAGAGAGGGCTGTGTCCTGAAGACCTAGGGATTGTAGTGTTTGTATGAGAAGATAGTGGTCAACAGTGTCAAAAGCAGCAGAGAGATCAAGGAGAATAAGTGAGTAATGGCCTTCAGACTTCGCAGTGACCAGATCATTCACTATCTTAGTCAGTGCTGTCTCTGTAGAGTGTTGGGCACGAAATCCTGACTGAAGTGGGTCCAGTAGGCTGTGTGAGTTAAGAAAGTGTGTGAGGCGAGTGTAGGCAAGTCTCTCCAGTAGCTTGGAGGGGCATGGGAGCTGAGGGATGGGACGGTAGTTTGAGAGAGAGTTAGGGTCAGAATTTTGTTTTTTTCAGAATGGGAGTAATCACTGCATGCTTGAACAGTGAAGGAAAGATACCAGTTCAAAGAGAGAGAGATTACAGATGTTAGTTAAGGTTGGGATGAGCATAGAAGACAGAACTTATTTGTGAGGGTATAGGATTAAGAGGAGAGGTAGTAGAGTAGCAGGATGAGAAGAGTGATGATGCTTCATCTTCACTTGTGGGATCAAATGAAGAGAAAGTGCCAGAGGGTTCAGGTAGGGAATTGAGAAGATCACTGGTCGAAGAAGAGCATACCATTTCATCTTGGATCTTATCAATCTTGTCCTTGAAGTACTGTAGGAAGCAAGATCTTGCGCCTTGATAGTGGCTGGTGGGTTGGGTGAAGGAGGCTTGAGAAGTGATTTAAATGTATTAAAAAGTCGTTTGTGGATAGAGGCTTGAGCAAAGATGAGAGTTTGGAAAAATGTTTGTTTGGCAGTGTCCAGGGCATTACGATAAGAATGGTAGACAGTCTTATATGTGAGGAAGTCACTTGAACTACGAGATTTACGCCACTGGCGTTCAACTTTATGTGACAATTTATGTAGGAGTCTTGTGAATTTAGAATGCCACGGTTGACATCTAGGCCTATGTGGAGTGTGATTGGCGGCTGGAGCTACTTCGTCAAGGGCTCCAGAGAGGAGTGATACAGCCATCTCAGGAGAGGTGAATGCAGAAATAGGAGAGCAGTTGTTGGAGTGAAGTGGAAAATTCTTGAAGATTAATTGTGCTAATATTTCTGCGGGTTTGTGGAGGATTGGAGGACTTCAGCAACACAGAGTTTGAATTAACGGAGGAAAGCATGCAGGTGATAAGGTTGTGATCTGAGAGGGGGAAAGGAGTGTTAGTGAGTTCAGAGACGGAGCATAGTCTGGTGAATACTAGATCAAGGCAGTGGCCCTCCTGATGAGTAGAGGAGTCAGTCTATTGTGAGAGTTCGAGAGAGGAGGTTAGAGAGAGTAGATTGGAGGCATGAGCAGCAGATTTTGGACTATCAATTGCAATATTGAAATCTCCCATAATAATGGTGGAGATGTCAGAGGATATGAAGTGAGGGAGCCAAGCAGAAAAATCATCTAGAAATTGTTTGGGTTGCCCAGGTGGGCGATAGATAGCTGCAAAACACAGAGAAAAAGGAGTGTAAATTCTGATAGACTGCACTTTAAATGATGTAAATGTGAGTGATGGAACCTGTTGCAAAACTGTGTATGTGAAAGATTGGGATAGTAATAATCCAACCCCACCCCCTTTACAGTTACCAGGTCTGGGTGTGTGTGTGAAGTGGAGACACCGTGTGACAGTGCCGCAGAGGAGGCCGTGTCTGGTTGTGTGAGCCATGCAATTACAGTTGATTAGAGGCTGTACCTCAATTAGATGTCTATATTCTGCCGTAACTCCACTTATCCAATAACCTTAGCAGTGGTTGGAGGTGGACATTACTAGGTCCTGCGGTTGCCTCTTTTAGAATCCCAAGCATTACTTTGTTTTTGTGAATCCAGTCTCTCTCCCTATCCTTAGCTGGATATGCGTCTCTATCTTCTCTAAGGGGGTAATTCAGAGTTGATTGCAGCAGCAAATTTGTTAGCAGTTGGGCAAAACCATGTGCACTGCAGGTGGGGTAGATGTAACATGTGCAGAGAGCGATAGATTTGGGTGGGTTATTTTGTTTCTGTGCACAGTAAATACTGGCTGCTTTATTTTTACACTGCAATTTAGATTTCAGTTTGAACACACCCCACCCAACTCTAACTCTCTCTGCACATGTTATATCTGCCTCCCCTGCAGTACACATGGTTTTGCCCAACTGCTAACAAATTTTCTGCTGCGATCAGGTCTGAATGACCCCCTAAGCCTCTGCGGCTAGAGCACAATAAATAGCCTTGGTCCAGAATTATCTGTAATATTCCTCAGATGCAAATTCCCCGGCTTAATGAGAAACTAACTTCATAAACTAGCTGCTGCTGCGGCGCTGCGGGGACTGAGAATGACAATATAACCCTATGCAATCACTGTCCCTTAGCGCAATGCTCTGTATGCTTATCTCAGGTGTACACTGACTGCCTTATTCACACCGCTGCCTTACTGGATGCCGATGCAGGGTGAAGGTAACGCTCCGGGGTCCGGTGCTTTAGGGGGGCCCCTCTGTGGTGGGGTGTCTCATTTACAGACATGGGCCTGATTCATGTGTGGCAGGAATTGCAGAGCTGCAAGGTAGCGGCTGTGCAATTCTGTGTCATTAACATTCAGATGCAGCAGATACGCCTCCTGTTAGCATTTGCAAGATCCAAGTGCTGCGTCTGAGGGCGGAGCCTCGGATCACCATCAGATCATTGTGGCGAATAGTCGTGATTTGCGATAGTTTCAGGCACTGGCCAGTATGTGCTAAGGCTTACTAGGGCTAGCCTTCGGTTCCGGACATTGGTGTCCAGGCAGTCTGCGTCCGACACCGCAGACCCAGGACCCGTCACATCTTCAAATTGGGGATGACACCTCCCCGTTTTAAAGAATGGTGCCATGTGCCACCCCCACTCCATCCCCCAAACACCACAGCATGTCAATCATGGTGCGGCTGACAGGCGGCTGTGAGACCCGTTCTGCACATGCGCACACCCCCAAATATCGTATATTTACCAACAGGCTTGTGTACAAACATGAATACGTAGGCCTGCCATCAGGGGGCGCTGCGGGCACAGCTGCCCCAGGCCCGGCCTCTCTAACAGAGAGGGGAGGCCCTGGGCAGCTCATGCCGCCGCCCACCCACAGCCCTTCCTCCCGCCTACCGCCACCGCCGTCCGTACCCCCGCAGGATCTATTGATAATGTCCCTCTCTAGATGGCAGCAGCCTCAGAGGAGACTGTTATTAAAGACTAGGTGATTCATGGCACCCTACGGGCGCTCTTCACACCGTTGTAATGGGCTACGCCCCCTTAACCCTTGCACGCCCTTGTGGCATGCACTATTTATATTATATGGAGTATTACCTCCAATCATACTGTAATTGTGTGAGTGGTTAAATATTGCACGGACAAAGGGCGTGCGATGGTTAAGGGGTCGCAGCCCCTTGCAACGGTGTGAACAGCGCACGCAGGGCCTGACGAATTACCTAGTAGGTGCTGTGGTTGGGGGAGTGGCGGGTGCGTGGGATGCGCAGTTGGGGGAGGGGGTCCCCGGGGTGCCGCGGATGGGGGAGGGGGTCTGGGGGTGCTGCGGGTGGGGTGGTTACGGTGGTGCCGCGGGTGGGGCTGGTGCGGTGGTGGCGCAGGTGAGGGAGAGGCATGTGCATGGGTGCCATGGGTGGGGGAGAGGGTCCCGAGCCACCGTGGGTGGGGGAGGAGCGGTTGCAGGTGGGGCTGGTGTGGTGGTGCCGCGGGTGGGGAAGGGGCGGGTGCGGGGATGCTGCGGGTGGGGAAGGGGGTCCGGAGCCACTGCAGGTGGTGGAGGGGGTCCGGAGCCACGACAGGTGGTGGAGGGGGGGTGTGGGGGTGCCGCAGATGGGGCCCGGCGGTACTGAGAGTGGGGGAGGGGCGGGTAATGCTTCTCCTGCTTCTCCCGGAAGCAGCTAAGCTGCTGTCCTCCCTTTGGCAGTGTCTCTCCCGGAGACTCACAAAGCAGCCAGTCACTATTGTTAGCGCCGGTGTCCCAACGCGCCGCATTACAGGGAAGAAGATGCACTTAATAAACTACAGATCCCAGCAGCCCTAAGGGGCGGAATGCTTCAGTGCTAAGGGCTGCTGGGAGCTTTAGTTTATTTAGTGCGTCTACTTCCCTGTAATGCGGCGCGTTGGGACACCGGCGCTAACAATAGTGACTGGCTGGCAGAACTGACTGACTCGTTGAATGAATGTAAAAGGTGAGAGTGCTGTGCAGTGTCAGTGACACTGCACACCCACTGCACTGCACAGCACTATCACCTTTTACATTGTTTCAGCGTCCATACATTACCCTCTGTGATATCACCCACTCTATCCATTACATTAACCATCTTGGGGCTTCCAGGCCAGCAGGCCAGGTGCTGTGTTGCGGAGTCAAGGCCTCTGGGGATCTGGGTGCGGCTGTGGCTGGGAGGCACTTCTGTGACATCACGCGCAGAGGAGGCTCCGGGGCTCAGAGAGTATGCGGCGCAGGGACGGCTATGAAAGCCTTGCGCTGCGCCGCTTTCATACACATCTATGCCGGTGGCCGCAGCAGCTTTTGTTCCACCTGCGCCAAGGCTAGGGAGAGGGGATTGTTGATGCAGGAGGGGGCAGGCGGACTGGCAGCAGGACATAGGGGGTCATTCCAACCTGATCGCTAGCAGGCTACTTTTAGCACTGCTGCAATCAGGTAGTTGCCGCCCACAGGGGAGGGGGGAATCGCTGTGCAGGGCTGCAAACGCTTCCGCAGAGAGCTGCACAAACAAAAGTTTTTGCAGTCTCTGCGCAGCTCAGGACTTACCCGCTGCGATCATCCAGCACGGAGCTGACGTCAGGATCCCTCCCTGGAAACGGCTGGGCACGCCTGCGTTCGGACGGACACTCCCTGAAAACGGTCAGTTGACACCTCCGGCCGGCCTCTTCCTGTCAATCTTCTTGCATTCGCCGCCCGCGCACATATGCAGTTTTGACCCGCTCGCACGCTGCACTTATTCGCAGCCGTGCGAACGGGTCAAAACTGCATATGGAATGGCCCCCATAAGATGCTGCAGTAAAAGGATTTTTTTCCCCTATATACAGTGCAGAGACTTGCTGCAGATGCAGTGGCATACCCTCCAGCTGCACCTTTTTGGCAGGTACAGTCCCTTTTTTTTTATGGTCTGTACCGATTTTTGGTTCTCCAAACTCCCATTGAAAGTATAGGAAAGGGGGTGTGGCCACAGCACTTTACCAGTGGACACGCCCCTTTTTCAAATTTGTATCAATGTTTATGTGTAAAGTGTTGGAGGGTGTGTTGCTGCAGATGCACTGGGCCTATTTTGGGGTGTGGACCTGGAGCTGCAGCGCCATCAGCCTCAATGTTAATCCTGCTCTGGGAACACACAGCAGCCAAAGGGCAGAGTCTCCCCCGTATGTAACCTGTGTGGGAGGGCGTTTCTCGACCACTCAGCTGTGGACACCCAGCGTTATACACACAGGCACAGAGTCACAGATCTGGGCTATTATATAGGAGATATTAGAGGAGGCTCTAGTATCTTTAATAACTGTCTCGTCTGAGGCGGCGGCCATTTTGGGAGGGACATTTTCAATAGGTTTTTTTTTTTTACCTGAAGCTGCGGAAAAGTCTGCTTGCTGCGGCGGCTGAGGCGACGGTAGGGAGGGGGAATCCACTGACAACGAGCAGAACCCCTACAACAAGCTGGTACCGCATATTATGAAGACAAGGGCATTAATGTGGGGGCATAAATGGTGGTGGGGGCATAATATGGTGATAGGGGCATAATTGTGGGGGCATAATATGGTGATAGGGGCATAACTATGGGGGCATAGGATTTTTTTTTATATATATATATTCATTTTATTTTTATTTATATACAGTAGTATATGTATGTATGGGGCAAAAAAGTATTTGGACAGCCACCGATTGTGCAAGTTGACCGACTTAAAAAGATGAGAGAGGTCTGTAATTTCCATCATAGGGACACTTCAACTGTGAGAGACAGAATCTGAAAAAAACACCCAGGAAATCACATTGTATGATTTTTAAACACTTTACTTGTATATTATTGTGGAAAATAAATATTTGGACACCTACCAAGCAGCAAGATTTCTGGCTCTCACAAACCTATTACTTCTTCTTTAAGAAGCTCTATCCTCCACTCGTTACCTGTATTAATGGCACCTGTTTGAACTGGTTATCTGTATAAAAGACACCTGTCCACACCCTCATACAGTCAGACTGCTACCTCTCCACCATGGCCAAGACCAGAGAGCTGTCTAAGGACACCAGGGACAAAATTGTAGAGCTGCACAAGGCTGGGATGAGCTACTCGACAATAGGCAAGCAGCTTGGTGAGAAGAGATCAACTCTTGGCGCAATTATAAAAAAATGGAAGAAATACAAGATCACTGACAATCTCCCTCAACCTGGGGCTCCATGCAAGATCTCATCTCGTGGGGTATCAATGATCTTGAGAACGGAGGGGAATCAGCCCAGAACTACATGGGGGGACCTGGTCAATGACCTCAAGAGAGCTGGGACCACAGTCACAAAGGTTACCATTAGTAACACACTACGTCGTCATGGATTGAAATCCTGCAGCGCCCGAAAGGTCCCCCTGCTTAAGCCAGCACATGTCCAGGCCCGTCTAAAGTTTGCCAGGGGCCATCTGGATGAGCCAGAGGAGGATTGGGAGAATGTAATGTGGTCAGATGAGAGCAAAATCAAACTTTATGGTATAAACTCCACTCGCCGTGTTTGGAGGGAGAAGAATGATGAATGGCATCCCAAGAACACCATACCCACTGTGAAGCATGGGGGTGGAAACATCATGCTTTGGGGCTGCTTTTCTGCAAAGGGATAATTTTAAAACAATACTAATTATTGGGGCGCAAATATTTCCAATGCTTGACACATCCTAGGAGAATTCAACACAGTTCTTATGATCCGGTCATTAGCTGTGGAACAGTCACAGTCCCATGAATATATTCTGTGTCCACTGTAATTTAATTAATGGAATTACACAAGCTATCAAACATATATATATATTGCAGCATATCCCTTTGTGTTAGGATGATTTTCTTATGCTCACCGCTGCTGGAGTTCCATAGCAATAACCTCCCAAGTTTCCCTGATAGCCCGTGCTCAAGTTTCCGTGAGCGGCAGTGAGCTGGTGTAACGGTTCACAGAAGCAGGTAAGGAAGAAGTGCGGCTGCAAGCTGGCGGTGGAACAGCACCCAACGCGTTTCATCCAATCTGGACTTCATCAAGTCCAGATAGGACGAAACGCGTTGGGTGCTGCCTTGATCTAACATCATTCACTAAAAGTTAAGATACTTTACTCCTCTCCTTTTTTGAATACTTTTGAACTTTTTTATCCTTGTATATTTTATGTCCTATGTCCCTTTATATGTTTTTTTAGCTTCATATGTGTTTTTATACCATTTTAGCTGTATGTTATTTTTTGCACAGCTTTATGACTCAGTTTTGTTTAGTGCTATATAATGTAATAAATTTGTATATCCTTTTATATAACTGCCCAGCTCTACTACAATTTTTTAGCACCATTGGTCGCTTTTACTACCTCACCTTCCGTTCACAAATCTCTATCGTAGGCACTCATACCAGTACCTAAATGTATCTGAGGTAACTAGCTGACGCCCTGTTAAATTGCAGGAAGTGTTTTTTCAGGCGGGTTTTTTAAATTATTTTTATTGCAATTTTTCAGGTACTAGTGTTGATATTTGGGATACTGCATCTGTGGCGCTGCTAGCTTTCCTGGTACACATATATATATATACACACATATATATATACACACATATATATATATATATATATATGTTTTATTTATTTTGGAGGGGGGGGGTGCTACCTATTTTGTCAGTCCCGCCCCCCATACAAAGTCCCACAACCTTTCTTTTTTTCCTCTTTGGTACCGGGAAACAGATCGTGGACCCACCCCCAATGTGACCTGTGAAGCCCCACCCCCACCTCTGATTGGCTTGCTGCCTGGTGAGTCATAGCGCAAGGAAGACCATTGGTTGGTGAAACCATCGATGGTTACCTTGGTGATGACTTTACATTATCGAGGTTAATAGTTAACCCGCCAATGACCATCCCTACTAAATAGCGTCTAGGGAGCAGGTAGTCAGGAGGAATTGGCGGTGAGGGTCTGCCATGTAACTGGGAGCATTGCCAGCTGTTCTCCATCCAAGTCGCAATTGTCATCACTGGTATGGACTTTTCCATCCAGCCCTTCGTTAGGATCCATCACACACACAGGATCCCCTTCTCCGTACATATGAAGAACTTGGACCGCAACATGCTACATGCACAGTATGCTCAGATGACACGGACGCTGCCCGGTAATGGTCGTTTCACGCAGAGCGAGGTCCGGCAAATATCCATCCAAATCGCTGATAGTTATACACAAATGTCTACCTATGGATCCACGCTCATTCAGCGTGGCTGCATCGCAGGTGGGGGCGAGCGGCGCGCCTGCGCTTCGGCTCGCCGCCGAGCGTACACAGACGATCCCATTCAAAGTGAATGGGGCGCATGCACGTCTACGACACACGCGCGTCCCATTTGTTCCCGGCGGTGCGCACCTAGGGGGTCATTCCGAGTTGTTCGCTCGCAAGCTGCTTTTAGCAGATTTGCACACGCTAAGCCGCCGCCTACTGGGAGTGAATCTCAGCATAGTAAAATTGCGAACGAAAGATTAGCAGAATAGCGAATAGACACTTCTTAGCAGTTTCTGAGTAACTCGAGACTTACTCGGCATCTGCGATCAGTTCAGTGCTTGTCGTTCCTGGTTTGACGTCACAAACACACCCAGCGTTCGCCCAGGCACTCCCCCGTTTCTCCAGCCACTCCCGCGTTTTTCCCAGAAACTGCAGCGTTTTTTCACACACGCCCATAAAACGGCCAGTTTCCGCCCATAAACACCCACTTCCTGTCAATCACAGTACGATCACCAGAACGAAGAAAAAGCCGTGAGTAAAATTCCTAACTGCATAGCAAATTTACATGGCGCAGTCGCAGTGCGAACATTGCTCATGCGCACTAAGCGGAAAATCGCTGCGATGCGAAGAAATTTACAGAGCGAACAACTCGGAATGACCCCCCTAGTCACAGACGGAGCCACGATTAGCATGGCTCCATCTGTACATTCTCTTCTGTGCACGCGCTGTATGATAACGCTGATATCTGCATCCACAAGATGCGTCCCACCCATAATTATCGTTAGCTACATAGACCGGAAGCGTATATTCCATTGATGGGCATATTATATTGAATCCCCCTTACGGATGGACTGTATTAAGCAGCTTATACTGTACATACAGTAACTCCCATAGTGATTGATCGATGGTTACATGAAAACCCCCCCATCCTGGGGCATATCCAGGGGAGGGGGTGCAATCAGTGTGATCATTTCCCCCCCAACAGACTGGGGAGACTGCTGTGCTGGGAAGGAGACTGCTGCAGACGCACCTGCAAGAAGGAGGGGGGGGGGGGAGCACGCAGACCTGGATCCCCCACCTGTACAGATGTCACGCCATATTACTGTATCTCGGCCCAAGGAATGTGACTGGTCTCTTCCCAACAGCAGGCCCTGTGTCACTGGGCAGCCTGGTATGTATCACCCACATGTTGGCCTGATAGGAATGGGGTAGTCGCCAGTCCAGTAACTGGTATCACTAATCGTCTCGTTCTTTCTGAAGTTCACAGTCAGTGAATATTATTACCTGAAAAAAAGGTATGACCCCGTTCTGTCGCCTTTGTTCCCCGGTGAGACCCCATTTACCATCCGCTGCTGAGACCCAATGAAGCGATAAATAAGACACTTAGGGGGACATTTACTAAGCAGCGATAAAAGCGGAGAAGTGAGCCAGTGGAGAAATTTCCCGCTCAACCAATCAGCTTCTCTGTATCATTTTATAGTATGCAAATTATAGATGTTACTTCAGTGCTGATTGGTTGCCATGGGCAACTTCTCCACTGGCTCACTTCTCCGCTCTTATCACTGCTTAGTAAATGTCCCCCAGAAGTCCAACCTGTTCACGGATCTAAAGAGAATTGACTATAATACTTTCCACTGTTTCCTTACCCTTACTGCCTCATGACGTATCCAGTCATACAGCCAACAACTGCAAATGAGGGATAATACCGTAAGTGGTGTTCATTGGAAACTACTAGATAGATAGATAGAGAGATAGACAGACAGACAGACAGACAGATTTGGGTTCAACCGTTCCATACGGGATTATGTTATACTCCGTGTGATGAGAGATATATGCAGCTTGCTATAATACAGTATGTGCCCATCACCACAATAAAAATGAAGCAATAATATAACTCCTGTTGTTTCCCGTCTCCCTGAGTCCTACAAGAAACGATGCGTCTTCCCCTCGCCATGCGCTCTGACCTTCATGCAGAAACTTCCCCACAGTGACCTCTGTACATCTGTCTACACGTTACCCCAGGCCCCGTAACTCCTTCCAGTCTGAGCTGAGCGACCAGTCTGTGCATTTACTGCAGAGTTGTTGCAATGTATTTGCATGATTAAACCAAAGGTTCTCAAACACGGTCCTCAGGGCACCCCCAACGGGCCAGGTATTAAGTTTATCTATGCTTGGACACAGGTGACTTTGGGCCTAGTTCAGGGTTGATCGCAAAAGCAAAATCTTTCTCTAATGGGCAAAACCATGCTGCTCTGCAGGTGAGGCAGATGTGACGTGCGGTGGGGTGAGGCAGGTGGGGCAGATGTAACATTAGTGACGTGCGGTGGGGTGAGGCAGGTGAGGCAGATGTGACGTGCGGTGGGGTGAGGCAGGTGAGGCAGATGTGACGTGCGGTGGGGTGAGGCAGATGTAACATTAGTGACGTGCAGTGGGGTGAGGCAGGTGAGGCAGATGTGACGTGCAGTGGGGTGAGGCAGGTGAGGCAGATGTGACGTGCAGTGGGGTGAGGCAGGTGAGGCAGATGTGACGTGCGGTGGGGTGAAGCAGGTGAGGCAGATGTGACGTGCGGTGGGGTGAGGCAGATGTAACATTAGTGACGTGCAGTGGGGTGAGGCAGGTGAGGCAGAGCCTTTCCTGTCATACTAACATTTGTGCCAGAGTTTTTACTGTATTAAGTATATGGAAAATACAAATAATATGTTTGAAATATCTTCTTTGCATTATTTTTATCATTTTTATAGCCAAATCTTGGGAGTAAAGTCTATGGCAGGTGAGGCAGCGCCTCATCTGCTTATCTTTTCCGCACATCTCTGATCAAAACTCACAAAAATGTCCAGCCGTTTATACTGCTGCACCTATGTACAATGCCCACATGTACATACTGCTGCACTTGTTTACAATGCCCACATGTATATACTAGGGATGAGCGGGTTCGGTTCCTCTGAATCCGAACCCGCCCGAACTTCAGATTTTTTCCACGGGTCCGAGCAGGCTCGGATCCTCCCGCCTTGCTCGGTTAACCCGAGCACGCCCGAACGTCATCATCCCGCTGTCGGATTCTCGCGAGACTCGGATTCTATATAAGGAGCCGCGCGTCGCCGCCATTTTCACACGTGCATTGAGAGTCATAGGGAGAGGACGTGGCTGGCGTCCTCTCCGTTTAGAGAAGAGAGAGACACAGTATTTTGGGGAGCATTATTAGGAGGAGTACTACTATACTGTATACTACTATACTACTTGCTGAAGTGATATTTATAGAGTCATAGGGAGAGGACGTGGCTGGCGTCCTCTCCGTTTAGAGAAGAGAGAGACACAGTATACTATTTTGGGGAGCATTATTAGGAGGAGTACTACTATACTGTATACTACTATACTACTTGCTGAAGTGATATTTATAGAGTCATAGGGAGAGGACGTGGCTGGCGTCCTCTCCGTTTAGAGAAGAGAGAGACACAGTATACTATTTTGGGGAGCATTATTAGGAGGAGTACTACTATACTGTATACTACTATACTACTTGCTGAAGTGATATTTATAGAGTCCTATGGAGAGGACGTGGCTGGCGTCCTCTCCGTTTAGAGAAGAGAGAGACACAGTATACTATTTTGGGGAGCATTATTAGGAGGAGTACTACTATACTGTATACTACTATACTACTTGCTGAAGTGATATTTATAGAGTCATAGGGAGAGGACGTGGCTGGCGTCCTCTCCGTTTAGAGAAGAGAGAGACACAGTATACTATTTTGGGGAGCATTATTAGGAGGAGTACTACTATACTGTATACTACTATACTACTTGCTGAAGTGATATTTATAGAGTCATAGGGAGAGGACGTGGCTGGCGTCCTCTCCGTTTAGAGAAGAGAGAGACACAGTATTTTGGGGAGCATTATTAGGAGGAGTACTACTATACTGTATACTACTCAGACACAGTATTTTGGGGAGCATTATTAGGAGGAGTACTACTATACTGTATACTACTCTACTACTTGCTGAAGTGATATTTATAGAGTCATAGGGAGAGGACGTGGCTGGCGTCCTCTCCGTTTAGAGAAGAGAGAGACACAGTATTTTGGGGAGCATTATTAGGAGGAGTACTACTATACTGTATACTACTCTACTACTTGCTGAAGTGATATTTATAGAGTCATAGGGAGAGGACGTGGCTGGCGTCCTCTCCGTTTAGAGAAGAGAGAGACACAGTATTTTGGGGAGCATTATTAGGAGGAGTACTACTATACTGTATACTACTCTACTACTTGCTGAAGTGATATTTATAGAGTCATAGGGAGAGGACGTGGCTGGCGTCCTCTCCGTTTAGAGAAGAGAGAGACACAGTATTTTGGGGAGCATTATTAGGAGGAGTACTACTATACTGTATACTACTATACTACTTGCTGAAGTGATATTTATAGAGTCATAGGGAGAGGACGTGGCTGGCGTCCTCTCCGTTTAGAGAAGAGAGAGACACAGTATTTTGGGGAGCATTATTAGGAGGAGTACTACTATACTGTATACTACTATACTACTTGCTGAAGTGATATTTATAGAGTCATAGGGAGAGGACGTGGCTGGCGTCCTCTCCGTTTAGAGAAGAGAGAGACACAGTATACTATTTTGGGGAGCATTATTAGGAGGAGTACTACTATACTGTATACTACTCTACTACTTGCTGAAGTGATATTTATAGAGTCATAGGGAGAGGACGTGGCTGGCGTCCTCTCCGTTTAGAGAAGAGAGAGACACAGTATTTTGGGGAGCATTATTAGGAGGAGTACTACTATACTGTATACTACTATACTACTTGCTGAAGTGATATTATAGAGTCATAGGGGGAGAGGACGTGGCTGGCGTCCTCTCCGTTTAGAGAAGAGAGAGACACAGTATTTTGGGGAGCATTATTAGGAGGAGTACTACTATACTGTATACTACTCAGACACAGTATTTTGGGGAGCATTATTAGGAGGAGTACTACTATACTGTATACTACTCTACTACTTGCTGAAGTGATATTTATAGAGTCATAGGGAGAGGACGTGGCTGGCGTCCTCTCCGTTTAGAGAAGAGAGAGACACAGTATTTTGGGGAGCATTATTAGGAGGAGTACTACTATACTGTATACTACTCTACTACTTGCTGAAGTGATATTTATAGAGTCATAGGGAGAGGACGTGGCTGGCGTCCTCTCCGTTTAGAGAAGAGAGAGACACAGTATTTTGGGGAGCATTATTAGGAGGAGTACTACTATACTGTATACTACTCTACTACTTGCTGAAGTGATATTTATAGAGTCATAGGGAGAGGACGTGGCTGGCGTCCTCTCCGTTTAGAGAAGAGAGAGACACAGTATTTTGGGGAGCATTATTAGGAGGAGTACTACTATACTGTATACTACTCTACTACTTGCTGAAGTGATATTTATAGAGTCATAGGGAGAGGACGTGGCTGGCGTCCTCTCCGTTTAGAGAAGAGAGAGACACAGTATTTTGGGGAGCATTATTAGGAGGAGTACTACTATACTGTATACTACTATACTACTTGCTGAAGTGATATTATAGAGTCATAGGGGGAGAGGACGTGGCTGGCGTCCTCTCCGTTTAGAGAAGAGAGAGACACAGTATTTTGGGGAGCATTATTAGGAGGAGTACTACTATACTGTATACTACTCAGACACAGTATTTTGGGGAGCATTATTAGGAGGAGTACTACTATACTGTATACTACTCTACTACTTGCTGAAGTGATATTTATAGAGTCACAGGGAGAGGACGTGGCTGGCATCCTCTCCGTTTAGAGAAGAGAGAGACACAGTATTTTGGGGAGCATTATTAGGAGGAGTACTACTATACTGTATACTACTCTACTACTTGCTGAAGTGATATTTATAGAGTCATAGGGAGAGGACGTGGCTGGCGTCCTCTCCGTTTAGAGAAGAGAGAGACACAGTATTTTGGGGAGCATTATTAGGAGGAGTACTACTATACTGTATACTACTCTACTACTTGCTGAAGTGATATTTATAGAGTCATAGGGAGAGGACGTGGCTGGCGTCCTCTCCGTTTAGAGAAGAGAGAGACACAGTATTTTGGGGAGCATTATTAGGAGGAGTACTACTATACTGTATACTACTCTACTACTTGCTGAAGTGATATTTATAGAGTCATAGGGAGAGGACGTGGCTGGCGTCCTCTCCGTTTAGAGAAGAGAGAGACACAGTATTTTGGGGAGCATTATTAGGAGGAGTACTACTATACTGTATACTACTCTACTACTTGCTGAAGTGATATTTATAGAGTCATAGGGAGAGGACGTGGCTGGCGTCCTCTCCGTTTAGAGAAGAGAGAGACACAGTATTTTGGGGAGCATTATTAGGAGGAGTACTACTATACTGTATACTACTCTACTACTTGCTGAAGTGATATTTATAGAGTCATAGGGAGAGGACGTGGCTGGCGTCCTCTCCGTTTAGAGAAGAGAGAGACACAGTATTTTGGGGAGCATTATTAGGAGGAGTACTACTATACTGTATACTACTATACTACTTGCTGAAGTGATATTATAGAGTCATAGGGGTAGAGGACGTGGCTGGCGTCCTCTCCGTTTAGAGAAGAGAGAGACACAGTATTTTGGGGAGCATTATTAGGAGGAGTACTACTATACTGTATACTACTCAGACACAGTATTTTGGGGAGCATTATTAGGAGGAGTACTACTATACTGTATACTACTCTACTACTTGCTGAAGTGATATTTATAGAGTCATAGGGAGAGGACGTGGCTGGCGTCCTCTCCGTTTAGAGAAGAGAGAGACACAGTATTTTGGGGAGCATTATTAGGAGGAGTACTACTATACTGTATACTACTATACTACTTGCTGAAGTGATATTTATAGATTAGATAGTGTGACTGTAAGTGTATTATCTGACTTGTGGGGGAGACACTGACAGTGGGGAGCAGTTAGAGTCTGAGAGCAGGACTCAGGAGTACATATAACGTACAGTGCACACTTTTGCTGCCAGAGTCAGTGCCACACTGCCATTGTTGTGACCACATTGACCACCAGTATAATAATATATTTTGTGATTGTCTGCTTAGGACTCGGAGTACTAGTTGCAAGTTGCAACGTGACCTGACCACCAGTTTAATAATCAATCACCACCAGTTTAATATATATATAATTGTATATAATATATATATATATATATAATATTGTATACCACCTACCCGTGGTTTTTTTCTTTTCTTTCTTCTTTGTACATACTACTATAGTATAGTAGCTTACTGTAGCAGTCTGCGGTGCTGCTGAGCTGACAGTGTCCAGCAGGTCCGTCATCAGTCATCATTACCAATACCTAATAAATATATTATCTACCTGTCCGGCTGCAGTACTAGTGATATTATATATACATACATATATATATTGATTTCATCTCATTATCAATCATCCAGTCTATATTAGCAGCAGACACAGTACGGTAGTCCACGGCTGTAGCTACCTCTGTGTCGGCACTCGGCAGTCCATCCATAATTGTATACTAGTATCCATCCATCTCCATTGTTTACCTGAGGTGCCTTTTAGTTGTGCCTATTAAAATATGGAGAACAAAAATGTTGAGGTTCCAAAATTAGGGAAAGATCAAGATCCACTTCCACCGCGTGCTGAAGCTGCTGCCACTAGTCATGGCCGAGACGATGAAATGCCAGCAACGTCGTCTGCCAAGGCCGATGCCCAATGGCATAGTACAGAGCATGTCAAATCCAAAACACCAAATATCAGTAAAAAAAGGACTCCAAAACCAAAAATAAAATTGTCGGAGGAGAAGCGTAAACTTGCCAATATGCCATTTACCACACGGAGTGGCAAGGAACGGCTGAGGCCCTGGCCTATGTTCATGGCTAGTGGTTCAGCTTCACAGGAGGATGGAAGCACTCAGCCTCTCGCTAGAAAACTGAAAAGACTCAAGCTGGCAAAAGCACCGCAAAGAACTGTGCGTTCTTCGAAATCCCAAATCCACAAGGAGAGTCCAATTGTGTCGGTTGCGATGCCTGACCTTCCCAACACTGGACGTGAAGAGCATGCGCCTTCCACCATTTGCACGCCCCCTGCAAGTGCTGGAAGGAGCACCCGCAGTCCAGTTCCTGATAGTCAGATTGAAAATGTCAGTGTTGAAGTACACCAGGATGAGGAGGATATGGGTGTTGCTGGCGCTGGGGAGGAAATTGACAAGGAGGATTCTGATGGTGAGGTGGTTTGTTTAAGTCAGGCACCCGGGGAGACACCTGTTGTCCGTGGGAGGAATAGGGCCGTTGACATGCCTGGTGAAAATACCAAAAAAATCAGCTCTTCGGTGTGGAAGTATTTCACCAGAAATGCGGACAACATTTGTCAAGCCGTGTGTTGCCTTTGTCAAGCTGTAATAAGTAGGGGTAAGGACGTTAACCACCTCGGAACATCCTCCCTTATACGTCACCGGCAGCGCATTCATAATAAGTCAGTGACAAGTTCAAAAACTTTGGGTGACAGCGGAAGCAGTCCACTGACCAGTAAATCCCTTCCTCTTGTAACCAAGCTCACGCAAACCACCCCACCACCAACTCCCTCAGTGTCAATTTCCTCCTTCCCCAGGAATGCCAATAGTCCTGCAGGCCATGTCACTGGCAATTCTGACGAGTCCTCTCCTGCCTGGGATTCCTCCGATGCATCCTTGCGTGTAACGCCTACTGCTGCTGGCGCTGCTGTTGTTGCTGCTGGGAGTCGATGGTCATCCCAGAGGGGAAGTCGGAAGACCACTTGTACTACTTCCAGTAAGCAATTGACTGTCCAACAGTCCTTTGCGAGGAAGATGAAATATCACAGCAGTCATCCTGCTGCAAAGCGGATAACTGAGGCCTTGGCATCCTGGGTGGTGAGAAACGTGGTTCCAGTATCCATCATTACTGCAGAGCCAACTAGAGACTTGTTGGAGGTACTGTGTCCCCGGTACCAAATACCATCTAGGTTCCATTTCTCTAGGCAGGCGATACCGAAAATGTACACAGACCTCAGAAAAAGACTCACCAGTGTCCTAAAAAATGCAGCTGTACCCAATGTCCACTTAACCACGGACATGTGGACAAGTGGAGCAGGGCAGGGTCAGGACTATATGACTGTGACAGCCCACTGGGTAGATGTATGGACTCCCGCCGCAAGAACAGCAGCGGCGGCACCAGTAGCAGCATCTCGCAAACGACAACTCTTTCCTAGGCAGGCTACGCTTTGTATCACCGGTTTCCAGAATACGCACACAGCTGAAAACCTCTTACGGCAACTGAGGAAGATCATCGCGGAATGGCTTACCCCAATTGGACTCTCCTGTGGATTTGTGGCATCGGACAACGCCAGCAATATTGTGTGTGCATTAAATATGGGCAAATTCCAGCACGTCCCATGTTTTGCACATACCTTGAATTTGGTGGTGCAGAATTTTATAAAAAACGACAGGGGCGTGCAAGAGATGCTGTCGGTGGCCAGAAGAATTGCGGGACACTTTCGGCGTACAGGCACCACGTACAGAAGACTGGAGCACCACCAAAAACTACTGAACCTGCCCTGCCATCATCTGAAGCAAGAAGTGGTAACGAGGTGGAATTCAACCCTCTATATGCTTCAGAGGTTGGAGGAGCAGCAAAAGGCCAATCAAGCCTATACAATTGAGCACGATATAGGAGGTGGAATGCACCTGTCTCAAGTGCAGTGGAGAATGATTTCAACGTTGTGCAAGGTTCTGATGCCCTTTGAACTTGCCACACGTGAAGTCAGTTCAGACACTGCCAGCCTTAGTCAGGTCATTCCCCTTATCAGGCTTTTGCAGAAGAAGCTGGAGACATTGAAGGAGGAGCTAACACGGAGCGATTCCGCTAGGCATGTGGGACTTGTGGATGGAGCCCTTAATTCGCTTAACAAGGATTCACGGGTGGTCAATCTGTTGAAATCAGAGCACTACATTTTGGCCACCGTGCTCGATCCTAGATTTAAAGCCTACCTTGGATCTCTCTTTCCGGCAGACACAAGTCTGCTGGGGTTGAAAGACCTGCTGGTGAGAAAATTGTCAAGTCAAGCGGAACGCGACCTGTCATCATCTCCTCCTTCACATTCTCCCGCAACTGGGGGTGCGAGGAAAAGGCTCAGAATTCCGAGCCCACCCGCTGGCGGTGATGCAGGACAGTCTGGAGCGACTGCTGATGCTGACATCTGGTCCGGACTGAAGGACCTGACAACGATTACGGACATGTCGTCTACTGTCACTGCATATGATTCTCTCACCATTGAAAGAATGGTGGAGGATTATATGAGTGACCGCATCCAAGTAGGCACGTCACACAGTCCGTACTTATACTGGCAGGAAAAAGAGGCAATTTGGAGGCCCTTGCACAAAGTGGCTTTATTCTACCTAAGTTGCCCTCCCACAAGTGTGTACTCCGAAAGAGTGTTTAGTGCCGCCGCTCACCTTGTCAGCAATCGGAGTACGAGGTTACATCCAGAAAATGTGGAGAAGATGATGTTCATTAAAATGAATTATAATCAATTCCTCCGTGGAGACATTGACCAGCAGCAATTGCCTCCACAAAGTACACAGGGAGCTGAGATGGTGGATTCCAGTGGGGACGAATTGATAATCTGTGAGGAGGGGGATGTACACGGTGATATATCGGAGGATGATGATGAGGTGGACATCTTGCCTCTGTAGAGCCAGTTTGTGCAAGGAGAGATTAATTGCTTCTTTTTTGGTGGGGGTCCAAACCAACCCGTCATTTCAGTCACAGTCGTGTGGCAGACCCTGTCACTGAAATGATGGGTTGGTTAAAGTGTGCATGTCCTGTTTATACAACATAAGGGTGGGTGGGAGGGCCCAAGGACAATTCCATCTTGCACCTCTTTTTTCTTTAATTTTTCTTTGCGTCATGTGCTGTTTGGGGAGGGTTTTTTGGAAGGGACATCCTGCGTGACACTGCAGTGCCACTCCTAGATGGGCCCGGTGTTTGTGTCGGCCACTAGGGTCGCTTATCTTACTCACACAGCTACCTCATTGCGCCTCTTTTTTTCTTTGCGTCATGTGCTGTTTGGGGAGGGTTTTTTGGAAGGGACATCCTGCGTGACACTGCAGTGACACTCCTAGATGGGCCCGGTGTTTGTGTCGGCCACTAGGGTCGCTTATCTTACTCACACAGCTACCTCATTGCGCCTCTTTTTTTCTTTGCGTCATGTGCTGTTTGGGGAGGGTTTTTTGGAAGGGACATCCTGCGTGACACTGCAGTGACACTCCTAGATGGGCCCGGTGTTTGTGTCGGCCACTAGGGTCGCTTATCTTACTCACACAGCTACCTCATTGCGCCTCTTTTTTTCTTTGCGTCATGTGCTGTTTGGGGAGTGTTTTTGGAAGGGCCATCCTGCGTGACACTGCAGTGACACTCCTAGATGGGCCCGGTGTTTGTGTCGGCCACTAGGGTCGCTTAGCTTAGTCATCCAGCGACCTAGGTGCAAATTTTAGGACTAAAAATAATATTGTGAGGTGTGAGGTATTCAGAATAGACTGAAAATGAGTGTAAATTATGGTTTTTGAGGTTAATAATACTTTGGGATCAAAATGACCCCCAAATTCTATGATTTAAGCTGTTTTTTAGTGTTTTTTGAAAAAAACACCCGAATCCAAAACACACCCGAATCCGACAAAAAAAATTCGGTGAGGTTTTGCCAAAACGCGGTCGAACCCAAAACATGGCCGCGGAACCGAACCCAAAACCAAAACACAAAACCCGAAAAATTTCCGGCGCTCATCTCTAGTATATACTGCTGCACCTATGTACAATGCCCACATGTATATACTGCTGCACTTGTGTATAATGCCCACATGTATATACTGCTGCACTTGTGTATAATGCCCACATGTATATACTGCTGCACTTGTGTATAATGCCCACATGTATATACTGCTGCACTTGTGTATAATGCCCACATGTACATACTGCTGCACTTGTGTATAATGCCCACATGTATATACTGCTGCACTTGTGTATAATGCCCACATGTACATACTGCTGCACTTGTGTATAATGCCCACATGTATATACTGCTGCACTTGTGTATAATGCCCACATGTATATACTGCTGCACTTGTGTATAATGCCCACATGTACATACTGCTGCACTTGTGTATAATGCCCACATGTATATACTGCTGCACTTGTGTATATAATGCCCACATGTACATACTGCTGCACTTGTGTATAATGCCCACATGTATATACTGCTGCACTTGTGTATAATGCCCACATGTATATACTGCTGCACTTGTTTACAATACCCACATGTATATACTGCTGCACCTATGTACAATGCCCACATGTATATATACTGCTGCACTTGTGTATAATGCCCACATGTATATACTGCTGCACTTGTGTATAATGCCCACATGTATATACTGCTGCCCCTGTGTATAATGCCAAGATGTATATACTGCTGCACCTGTGTATAATGCCCAGATGTATATACTGCTCCACCTGTGTATATATAATGCCCACATGTATATACCGCTGCACCTGTGTATAATGCCCAGATGTATATACTGCTGCACCTGTGTATAATGCCCACATGTATATACTGCTGCACCTGTGTAAAATGCCCACATGTATATACCGCTGCACCTGTGTATAATGCCTACATGTAAATACTGCTGCACCTGTGTATAATGCCCACATGTATATACTGCTGCACTTGTGTATAATGCCCACATGTATATACTGCTGCACTTGTGTACAATGCCCACATGTATATACTGCTGCACCTATGTACAATGCCCACATGTATATACTGCTGCACTTGTGTATAATGCCCACATGTATATACTGCTGCACTTGTGTATAATGCCCACATGTATATACTGCTGCCCCTGTGTATAATGCCAAGATGTATATACTGCTGCACCTGTGTATAATGCCCACATGTATATACTGCTGCCCCTGTGTATAATGCCAAGATGTATATACTGCTGCACCTGTGTATAATGCCCAGATGTATATTCTGCTCCACCTGTGTATAATGCCCACATGTATATACCGCTGCACCTGTGTATAATGCCCAGATGTATATACTGCTGCACCTGTATATAATGCCCACATGTATATACTGCTGCACCTGTGTAAAATGCCCACATGTATATACCGCTGCACCTGTGTATAATGCCTACATGTAAATACTGCTGCACCTGTGTATAATGCCCAGATGTATATACCGCTGCACCTGTGTATAATGCCCACATGTATATACTGCTGCACCTTTGTATAATGCCTACATGTAAATACTGCTGAACCTGTGTATAATGCCCAGATGTATATACTGCTACACCTGTGTATAATGCTGAAAGGGTTAAAGCTCGTCTCTGCTTCAATGTCATAGAATTGCTTGTGTTATAGAACTTAATGTTCCAGCACATTTTTTGCTACTGTCCTTGTCTGTTATCTTTTTTATACCGTGTGAATAACCTTCCTATTTGAGTACCAACTTGCCCATATATGCATATCCTTCCACTGCGGCAGTTCCTAGCCAATCATGTTCTGTTAGCCCCTTTTGTGTTCTGTCCAATTAGTTATTGACTTTGGATATACACGCCCTAAATCCTTTCTTTTATATACTTTTGTTAAACCAACAATAAACAGTGTGAATCTTTACTGCTTGTGTTGTGCATGTTACTCGTAGCATAAAAGGTTTACACTCACGGACGTCTAAGAGGCTATCACATCGAGGGTTAAAGGATAGAGGAGGAATCCTTTCAAGTGGGGGCTCCGTCCGCGATTCAGTTGATCGTCCCCGGATGGTAAGATAGAGAATTTATTGTCTGTCTTTGCCATACGGGATTGCGGTCATACACTGAAGCTGAATCCGTGTCAGTGTTCTGGGAACACGTGACCAAACATCTTTAATGTCTGGGACTTAAAGATACGTCTGAGAAGGGACCGGGGGTCCAAGCGCAATTCTCCAAAGACGTTAGTATCTGGGATACTTAAAATAGACCTGGGAGTCTATACATAACGTAGATTTTACCTCGATTTGATTGTCTATTATGTTATGGCCATAACAGATATTAGAGTATAAGTTTCATGTATTCAGCTTGACGGGTGGTAAGTGCACGTCTGTTGAATACCCTTATAACTTTCTTGCTTCCTATCACAATACGCTGCATTTCCAAGTCCCTGTACGAGTGGTGAGTAAACGTACAGATTATTACTATCAATTGTTTTTTGTTAAAGTACTATGCAGATGATATTGTGATATTGTCAATAACTAATTAACTGGTTAGCTGATGCATGCATAGAAAGTTGTTGGAAATTGTGTTTTTACTATGGGCTCTGGTCAGAGTAAGAAAACTGTATACCCCCCTCCGAGACATGTAAAGAATACGTGGCCCGTAGTTCTACCTCTGATTATTATTTGATTGATCCCTGGGTGGATAATTTAGCAGGGTAGACAGAGAAAGCAGGACAGGACCCATTCCCATGGGAAGGCAGTAATTACCCTTTCTATATGGAGGATTAAAAAAATCAGTTCCCAACAGCACAGAAGCGAAGAAGTGAGAAACTGTAAATCTTTGAAATCCCTCTCGCCTCCCCCCTTACATTCCAATATATCCTGCGCTTAAAGACACAGATCTCTTAGCAGCAGTAACCCTTTCACACCAGATGGGATCGCCTCCAACTCCACTGCTAGAAAATGCGTCCACTAGCTCTATCCCTAACGCACCAGTAACCCAGAGTTTAGATAATAGTAAAACACTGTCCCAAGCCCACCATTACCCCCGATGGCTGTATATCTTATTTGCGCAAAGCTTGCAAAGGACGCAGCTATACACATATGAAGGAAGTCTTTAAAACCCGTGCTCCTTTGCCTGTGCTTCTTTGCCTGTCGCTGTAGCTTGTAAACAGAAACCTTCATAGTCTGTTACTGAGTTTTGGAAAAGGTTTAAGGACTGCTGGACAGATGACGCTGGCTTACCTTTGCTTAACTCAGAAAGCTTACTCATTTCCACCTTCATTAACAACCTTCTACCTTCTGTCATAGTTTCTGTTAAGCAAAGCGTCTCTTCCTGGACTTCTGATAGTACGATAGATTAAAAAAAAAAAAAAAAAAACATCTGTATGAGAAAGAGGCTGCAGGGTGTTTTGATGTAAAGAAACCTGCACTCACTCATAACTATCAGAACTCCAGACGCTTTGACAGACAGAACCAACCCCGCAGTCAGGGAAAGATTCACCTCTGCTGCCACTTATTATAAATGGAAGTAAAGTTCCCTTTTTTGTGGACAGCGGTGCAACAACCAGTGTTTTGTGTTCTGACCTATATGATGGTGATTTGGAAAAGACTGCTCCTTCAATGGGAGTCAATGGGATACCCACCAATGCCTGACTTAGCTCAAGTAAACCCCGCTCTTTGGTCGGAAGGTCCATATGACACTGGCCTAATCTCATGCACACCATATAAGGCCAATCTCAAACCCGACTCACAACCTGTTTATCAAAAGCAGTATCCCCTCTCACCAGTAAAGATAGAAGGTCTCATACAGCAATTCTTACAACAGGGTATTCTCAGACATATTGTATCACCATACTGTACTCCTGTGAACCCTGTTGCCAAAGCTGATGGCAGTATAAGATTTGTACAGGATCTCAGAGCGATCAATCAGTTAATTGTCCCAATTGCACCAATTGTTCCAGATGTAAACTCACTCATTTCTGCAATCCCTGCAGATGCTGCGTTCTTCTCTGTAATTGATTTGAAGAATGCCTTTTTCAGCATACCTGTAGATTCACAGACACAATTACTTTTTGCCTTTTCTTTTGAGGGTAAACAACTTAGCTGGTGCAGATTATTGACGCACCTGTTGTCTCCAGGCCACATTGGGGCCCTGGCAACCTCACCATGGTTCAGTCCTGCTACAGTATGCAGATGATCTGCTGCTCTGTAGTCAAACTGAGGAGGCCTGCCGAGAGGATGGTGTTTCATTACTAAACTGGCTTTGTGAATGTGGACACAAGGTGTCCAAAACAAAAATGCAATGGTGTAAAAAGCATGTTGATTACTTAGGTTTTGTGCTCACTCAGGGAGAGAGGAAAGTCAGTCCACAACGCATACAGTCTGTATTGGGCCTGGTCACCCCAACTACCCAGAAGGAACTACTGTCCTTCCTGGGTATGGTAAATTACTGCAGACAGTGGATATCTGATTGCTCCTATTATGATAACATTTTGAGACAAGCCACACTGAAGGACAAACCTAAAACTGTACAATGGTCACAAGAAATGTTAACTGCATATGAAAGTTTAAAATGTATGTTGATGAAAAGTCCGGCACTTGGCCTCCCCAATTATGTACTACCTTTCCATCTATATGCAAGGGACAATTGTAAAACCATGGCGGGGGTGCTCACACAGTTTCATGGAGGGAAGTTGCGCCCCATGGCATTTTTTTTCCAAAGTCATGCCAGTGTCTGTGCAAGGTATGCCTGCCTGCCTCAGGGCTTTGGCAGCCTGTGCAATGGTTGCAGAAATGGCCACTACCCTCACTTTAGGCCACATCACAGTACTCCACACCACACATGATGTCCTGGCAATACTTAAAGGCTTACACACACAGCACATGTCAGCACAACGCCTTAGTGGATATGAAGTACTCCTTTTGAGTAACCCTACCCTTACCATTAAGTACACTGCTAGTTCTTCTGGCCCTGCACCCATTCTCAATGCCCTTTTAGGCTTGAAAGGTCCCGAGGATGAACCACCCGACCTACATGACTGTGCTGCTTCCATTGAAGCTGAAACTTCTCCCAGACTTGACATGTCTCCCGTTCCCATACCAGGCGCAGACATAGTTTTTGTTGACGGCTCCTGTAGTAGGCCCAATGACAATACATACCAGGCTGGCTATGCCATTGTCACCCTCCCTGACACTGTGTTGGAAGCCCTACCAATACCTTATCAGTCCGCGCAAGCTGCAGAACTCATTGCACTCACTAGAGCATGTCCCTCCCTTGACAACGTCCATCTGCTCACTCAACTTCAAGCTGCTGCGACTAATACTGATCTCTCCGACTGGACTTACCCAATTCTGCAGAAAAAATCCTAAATCAGGATTAATCTGCAAAGAGGGGAAACCCTGTGTGCCCCGGTCCGGTGCCCCTTTGCCCATTGCCCATTGCCGTGGTGTTGGTCACCGTGGTGAAGCCACAACACTCCTCCTACTAACCAATGATTTTTATGTTACTAATGCCAAATCACTTGTGGACCAGTATGTTAGCAGATGCATCACTTGCCTCAGGAATAACCCTAACAACCCCAATAAAGCGAAACACCAGCATCTTGAATACCCCACCACCCCTTTTACACACTTACAAATTGATTTTACCCATATCCCTGGTACAGGTAAACAAGAATATGCCCTGGTCATTGTAGATATGTTCTCTCGCTGGCCAGAAGTATTCCCAACTAAGTCAGAGGATGCTAAGACAGTAGCAAGAATCCTAACACAGAAAATCATCCCAAGATGGGGGTGCCCCCTGCAAATAAATAGTGATAAAGGCTCAGCCTTTACAGCCAAAATCACACAGGCCTTAGTAAAAGCTCTGCAGGTGGAGTGGAAGTTTCACATCCCGTACCACCTGCAGAGTTCAGGGGTCGTAGGAAGAATGAATAGGACCCTCAAAGACAAACTAAGGAAGGCCACAGGAGGTACCTTCCACAAATGGAAGCAGGTCCTTCCCATTATCCTAGCAGAAATCAGAATGACCCCACAGAAAACTCTAGGATACTCACCCTTTGAAATACTAATGGGTAGACCCTTCCCCACACCCTGGGCTAAGAAACCGTTGATGATACAGGAAGGAGATCTAGAACTTATAAGGGAAGAGTATGTCAGGGCCCTCATAACCAAACTTGATGAGATTGAACATGATGTCGCTTGTAAAAAACCCTCTGAATCCACAGGAACCAACACACCCTTTTAAGGTCGGAGACAGAGTAGTGGTGAAGATCCTCCCCCGCAGCAAGAGCCCAGGAGACTTCACCTATGGCCCAGAGGCGGAAGTCGTTGCTGTAACCCGAACCGCAGTCCTGACAGAAGAGAGTCCCACCTGGATCCATGCTTCCCGAGTAAAGAAAATTCCTAGACCAGACCTAGAGGAGGAAACAGGTGATTCCAGTGAGGTACGAACAGGGGCGGACAGCCCTGACCTCCCACCTAGCGAAGACAGAAGACCAGAGGAGGATGAAGAAAATGCCCCCTATCTTTACCCTGGGGACTATCTTGATAGCCCTACTGGCCCATTTTCCCCTCTCAATGACTGAGGTTGATATAACTCAGAATAAGGGAAACTGACACTATGGTATAACTCTTCCACCACATACACCGCAACCTACATACTAGATTATTTCCAATTCCCCCAACTAGCTGCTGTCCAAAAGTCTGTTGACTACCAGATCCGCGCTGACACCACAGACAACCTAAGCCCCGAGGTACCTTATATTTGCGTTACAGGCCATAACTGGGGAAATGATTGCAGCTCATGGTCCGCGGCTGCCTGGAACACAGGTACCCCATGGGGCTATAAGCCCGCTGAAGCCTTAGATAAAAAGGATAAACACGGAACATCATTAACCCAACGATTAACCCTTCTTAAAATGCCCAACAATTACTGCAACTCCCGCTCAGGCTAAAAATTGCGCCACGGGCGCGCAGAAAGACGTAAGCTTTGCAAGAATCATATAGTATAACAATAATGATTCTAAGAGGGGATTGAAAGGGTTAAAGCTCGTCTCTGCTTCAATGTCATAGAATTGCTTGTGTTATAGAACTTAATGTTCCAGCACATTTTTTGCTACTGTCCTTGTCTGTTATCTTTTTTATACCGTGTGAATAACCTTCCTATTTGAGTACCAACTTGCCCATATATGCATATCCTTCCACTGCGGCAGTTCCTAGCCAATCATGTTCTGTTAGCCCCTTTTGTGTTCTGTCCAATTAGTTATTGACTTTGGATATACACGCCCTAAATCCTTTCTTTTATATACTTTTGTTAAACCAACAATAAACAGTGTGAATCTTTACTGCTTGTGTTGTGCATGTTACTCGTAGCATAAAAGGTTTACACTCACGGACGTCTAAGAGGCTATCACATCGAGGGTTAAAGGATAGAGGAGGAATCCTTTCAAATGCCCACATGTATATACTGCTGCACCTTTGTATAATGCCCAGATATAACCTTTGACTCATATATTGCGTGTAAATCTGGCTCTGGTGCTAGCCAGTGCCTCCTAAACAATTTAGCTCACCACACGTCCCTGTGTAACATGTGCAGAGAGAGTTAGATCTGGATGGGTTATATTGTTTCTGTGCAGGGTAAATACTGGCTGCTTTATTTTTACACTGCAATTTAGATTTCAGTTTGAACTCTCTCTGCACATGTTACATCTGCCCCACCTGCACTGCAGCATGGTGTTCCCCATTATGATTAGAGATAGATTGTGCTTTTGCAATCAACCCTGAATTAGGTCCGTAATTAGCACGTTAGTCAATTTGATTTTACTATCTGAGCTGAGCCATGGATATACCTAAAACCTGGGCCATTGGGGAACTTTGAGAACCTCTTCTGCAGTGGCCATAGGAGCAAGGAGAGAAAGGAGTGACCCTATAGCGTGTCACGCTGATTCACACACATCTGCAATCAAATTGGGGGAGTTGTATCAAAGCTTCAGGAGAGATACCATATAGTGGAGAGAGATAAAGTATCAGCCAATCAGCTCCTAGCTGCCATGTTACAGGCTGTGTTTGAAAAATGACAGAAGCTGACTGGTTGGTACTTTATCTCTCTCCACTTTATCTCTCTCCATAATTTGATAAGTGGAAAGCACAGTCAGACTGCTACAGTTACTTTATCACTGCACCACCCTCTAAACAGCACAGAACCAGTCATCACTATCATCCATACGGACACCAGGCCACGCTGGGCACGGAAGTTCCATAGTACAGAGAGGTGTGCACAGTTCAGAATTGCCCCCGAATGCTGCATACACCCCATAGGGGCAGCTTGGGGGGTAGTTGGCAGGCAGGGCACCAGCCTGGGGGTGACAGAGGGTAGGGTGGCAGTTTTGCTGTCCCACTGGTGAACTGATTAATTAGTGGCAGCTGGTTCCTTCTCGAAAGAACCAGCAGATGCAGGGGCGTCTCTAGAGAGGAGGGGACCCGTGTGCAGACTCCGTGTGTGGGCCCCATCCTGTCCCGTAGATAGCGCTCTGAGCACTGTAGACTCTGGTACAGTGCCAGAGTCTACAGCGCATGTGCAATACTCCGAAAAAATGGCCGCCGCGCCATTTTTTTGTAGTCCTGCGCATGCTCTGTAGACTCTGACACTGTGCCAGTCTCTAGTGGTCAGTACGCTAGCAGTGGCGCGGCGGGTACGGGAGAGGAGGGGACTCCGGAAAGGTAAGTATAGGAGAAACGGGTGCGGTGTGGGTCAGGGGCCCATGAGCAGATGCCCAAATACTTCTTCCCCTCCCTGTCTGAGACCCCAAGTCCCCTCCACCCCAGTGCTTAGGCATCTGCTGAGTTTTATTGGATGATGGCAAGGAAAAGGAATCGTACTGAATTTATGTACAGTATTACATTGATTATCAGCATCTCACAAGTAGATAGGTCGTGTCACTACAAGTCATTCCTTGCGTCAGAGACCTGTAGGCATTGGAACCTAGAGAGATCTGCTGTACAGTGCGCTCTCCTCTGTTGGACCTGAGTTTTTTGTAATAACATTGAGGAGCTGATTCAGACGCCGCCGCATTTGTGACCTTATGCTAATGCCGCTACAAGCGCCTTCCCTGATGTACAGCCGCGCGTCCGAATGGGCAAGGACTGCGACACCCACACACTAGGGCCTGAGGCAGAGACGGACGCTGCAGCACAGTAATTACGTCTTTGTATGCAGCGGCTGCGCAGTAGTAATATTCTGGCGTTGCAAGAGGCGCCGTGTGTAAATAGACACCTCCTGCCGGCTCCTGTGATCCGCTGCTTTGCTTCAGCAGACACAGCATCAGATCAATCTGCATGACATTGGGCCCGAGCGGCTGCAGCATGTCAGTAAGTGTGCAGCTTAAGGGGCGTTGGAAGCGGTCTGGCAGGGAGAGATCGTCACGTGCGCAGTACAGAGCCTCAGAGATGTGCGCAAACAATCAGGCTCACGTACTTTTCTGAACCATAAGCTGATACATGGAGGAAAAAAACCTGGATTCATAAAACAGCGTTACCCCAGAGAGAAGGAGTACCCGTACCAGCCAGGAAATATACCAGGAACAAAATGTGTTCTGGTTAATGACCAGGTGAAATGAGCGTGCGCACTGAGCGCAATGTACGCAGTGACAGCTGCATCGTGTCTTCCTGTAACCTGCGTATGACGTCTGTGTTGGGCTCTCAGGAAACACTGATGTTACTTCCACAGGAATGTGACACATTACAAACCCACCGGCCACGGAGAGCTGTAACATTAATAATAGACTTAGACAGTTCTGGTTGGATTCATGGTCATATTAAATCCAGTCTGACACCGGCAGCCGTATAAGTGTCCGCAGCAGCATCTGCTCCACTGCTTGTCGGCTGGCGTGTGATGTTCAGGCGCAGCGACGAGATTACCTGCAGCTCTGTCAGCATCGTTCTCACTCTCCCGCGCAGAAAAGGTGAGTATTGTACACCAGGCTGTGACGCACGGGCTATATGTGGCATATACCCTGGGCTAAGTATCCAGCATGCCCGCTTCTCCAACGCTTTATCCTCTGTCCTCACCTTTCTCTGGAGCAGAACACGGGACAAGGGAATACAGGGGTGTCCTCATACATCTATACGGCGCAGGATACCGGTGTGACTGAGCCCCTCACAGAGGAGGAGTATACCATCTTTTTTTTTCCACTTAGAGTCTTATTTGAGCATCAGTGAGCACACGCAGAGAGTGATAGGCACGTGCGGTCGCAGCAAGATTTTAATCACAAAGTGAGTGAAAGGAAGTCAGCGTTTTGGGGTGGTAACTGGGCGTGGTCAGGGGAGGGGGGGTTGTGACCATTCGAATGGCATTTTCTGGGCGTGCATAAATTAGCAGCTGCGATCACACTTGCTACTGGAGAGGCCTGTGCGTCCACAAAGGCACTTAGGCACTGTGTGGCGACCCGATGTGGGACTGAACACACCCTACCAAAAAATGTAACTCTCTCTGCACATGTTACAGCTGCCCCACCCACCTGCAATGCAACATGCTTTTACCCAGTTGCTCAGTTATTTGCATTGTTTTTTGCTTTACTTCCAAATCAGAATCATGCCCAATGTGTCAGGCGACAGACGCTTCAGGCACCTAATCAAAACATACAATTAGTAAGTTCATAGGTAATACAGGTACAGTATTACTTTGTGTAGCTCCCACCTGAAGCCTGAAAACACCTGTCCCATCCATGCAAACCCCCCTATACCTGTCCCAGATCACTTAACCCATTATTGTACATTTTGCAGAATATCCCCCTAAAGGTCATAAACATGGCTGACATCCAAATATAAATGAGCCCCAAAGCCGTTAGTAAAAGACACTGATACGTCTCAGGGCTTGCTCGTGTTTTGTGTTCCATATACAGTAAGTGGCCATGAGAAACCTTATTTCAAATTGCAAAAATGTTATCTCGGCTGATTGAATTCCCCCCCTCAGTACTGAACAGTGGGATAAACACAGTTATAGTAACAGATATAGGTCCTCAGCGGTACAGCAAGGATGCGGTTCCGATACCACTCGGAATCCTGGCGCCGGAACACCGACTGCCGGCATCCCGTAGGTAGGTATTGGGGTCACTGTGGTGGTTAGGGCCCACGGGGGTTAGATTTAGGCACTTTTGTTAGTGGTTTACGTTAATCTCATTATAAGATAACACAGAGGGAACATGATACAATGTGATACCATCATTTGTATAACCCCCCCAGGTGTATATGCCTCCGGGTTAGTTCTGTGTTAGCGACTCATCCATCATTGCACAGTGGCAGTCCAGCCTCTACAGTATGTCACTTCCCCATCAGCGGGCATACACATCCACAACTGGCAGGGAACTAGGAGGAAGGCAGAAGATTGCTAGTACTCACTGTCCTTCACCGTAACCTCCGCTACCGTCTCAGTCCAGCATTACCTGCACCAGTAGCCAGTCCTGCCGAGCAACTTCCTCTTCTCCGGCCCCCGTCTGCTTTTCTTGCAGTCGTTATCTTCTAGTACAGGGCACGTTAATGCTCATCTGGCTCCCCCAGCCTGTACACTGGAAAACAGACAGAAAGAAGAGAAATTGCAGGTGCACACCCTAAGCACCAAGCACCACTAATCATAATCATTATAATAAACTCTGCAATTTAACATACAGCACAAATGAGGTGCTTAGCATAATTGTTGGCCAAAAATATGCACGCACCACAGCCAGGTAACCTCATCGCCAGGTGGGTCCCTGATATTCTAAGAATCGAATCCGGGACATGGGACCACCCAGGCCAACACAGGCCATCTGCCCCAAGGGATCATACTAGTGAAAAGTAGCAAACAAAGTGTTAAAAGTGTTGCACTACTACAACTAGCAGCTACAGTACCAGTTTGTGTTGAGAGTGTTATGATTCCTTCAGAACATTTGATTAAATTTGTTTCATTTAAACCAGTTTGACTCAATGACCAGAGCCGGCTCCACACATACGCGGGGTACACGGCTGAGTAAGCGCCACACTGCGGAGGGCGCCGAGTAGCAGGAGTCAGACATAGCGTCTGCTCCTGATTGGAACCTGCGCTTTCCCTGACGCCAGAGACAGGACCCTCTCAGCGGAGGCGGAGCCCGACGGGCGGTGGTGAGCAGTGGTAAGCAGCACTGCTGGTTCTGGAGGCATATGTGTACCTGGCACTGGAGGCATATGTGTATCTGGCACTGGAGGCATATGTGTATCTGGCACTGGAGGCATATGTGTAGGCATATGTGTATCTGGCACTGGAGGCATATGTGTATCTGGCACTGGAGGCATATGTGTATCTGGCACTGGAGGCATATGTGTATTTGGCACTGGAGGCATATGTGTATCTGGCACTGGGGGCATATGTGTATCTGGCACTCGGGGCATATGTGTATCTGGCACTGGAGACATATGTGTATCTGGCACTGGGGGCATATGTGTATCTGGCACTGGAGACATATGTGTATCTGGCACTGGGGGTATATGTGTACCTGGCACTGGAGGCATATGTGTACCTGGCACTGGGGGCATATGTGTATCTGGCACTGGGGGCATATGTGTATCTGGCACTGGGGGCATATGTGTATCTGGCACGGGGGGCATATGTGTATCTGGCACTGGGGGCATATGTGTATCTGGCACTGGAGGCATATGTGTATCTGGCACTGGAGGCATATGTGTATCTGGCACTGGGGGCATATGTGTATCTGGCACTGGGGGCATATGTGTATCTGGCACTGGGAGCATATGTGTATCTGGCACTGGGGGCATATGTGTATCTGGCACTGGGGGCATATGTGTCTCTGGCACTGGAGACATATGTGTATCTGGCACTGGGGGCATATGTGTACCTGGCACTGGAGGCATATGTGTATCTGGCACTGGGGGCATATGTGTATCTGACGCTGTGAGGCAATGTCTATCTGGCACTGGGGGCATATATGTATCTGGCACTGGGGGCATATGTGTATCTGGCACGGGGGGCATATGTGTATCTGGCACTGGAGGCATATGTGTATCTGGCACTGGAGGCATATGTGTATTTGGCACTGGAGACATATGTGTATCTGGCACTGGAGACATATGTGTATCTGGCACTGGAGGCATATGTGTATCTGGCACTGGGGGCATATGTGTACCTGGCACTGGAGGCATATGTGTGTCTGGCACTGGGGGCATATGTGTATCTGGCACTGGGGGCATATGTGTATCTGGCACGGGGGGCATATGTGTATCTGGCACTGGGGGCATATGTGTATCTGGCACTGGGGGCATATGTGTATCTGGCACTGGGGCATATGTGTATCTGGCACTGGAGGCATATGTGTATCTGGCACTGGGGGCATATGTGTACCTGGCACTGGAGGCATATGTGTACCTGGCACTGGGGGCATATGTGTATCTGGCACTGGGGGCATATGTGTTTCTGGCACTACAGATTGTCTGGCCATGCCCATGTATATCTGCACTGCAGATTGGGCTAAATTTGCCTGGCCCACCCATTCCTTGCGAGACCACACCCCTTTTTGTGGCACGCACTGTCCCTTTAAGAAGTTTATCCCATCAAAGGGTGCCAAAAATGTTATTTGCTTACTAAAAAAAAATCGGCTCGGGTCGGCCCTGTCAAGTGACTATTTTTGTCCGTTTTCCGGTGTTTGGAGCATATTGCAGATCGCCCTGTGCTCCCATACAGACCCAGATTTTCCTTCCAATCAACTAATTCATTGGATGGTTGGAAAGATAATCTTAAATTGTATGCTATAGCCAGTTTAATGAACACTGTCTATCTACAGATGTGTCTACTTATATCGTTGCCAATATGTCATGACATCTCTCCCACATATCCGAGGACAGGAGCGGCGCCGGACGGAGGGCAGCAGCGGTCGGGAAGCAGGAGCGGGGATCGGGAGTATTTTTCTTTGGGTAAGCGGCACAACTACAGGGTGCACAGTATTGGGGGCACAGCTACTGAGGGCACAGCTATAGGGGGCATAACTGTGACCACATCCCTTCTCCATGAAGCCACGTCCCTATTTTATGCACGCACTAACCCTGTTTTCCTTGTCGGGGGCCGGGGGGGGGGGGGGGGGGGCTGGGCACCACAAGGTCTAGCATCAGCCCTTAGGGGAGGTACTATAGTGTGCCATAATATAAACTAGGGGCACTGCATGTCCTAATGTGTATTGGGTACTGTATTGTGTAATGTGTACTGGTAGCCCTACAATGTGAGGCATAACGTAAACTAGGGCACTAGTGCAATTCATAAAATAAACTAAAGCACTACTATGGGGCATAACATTACATAAGGCTCTACTATGGTTCAGAAAATAAACTAGGTACTATTATAGGGCATAACATTAACAACTGCTGCAGAGAAGTGTCTCTCTAGAAGCATTGGGACAGGGGGGGGGGGGGCAACAAAATGTTGCTATGGGGCCCACAAAGTTCTGGCTACGCCCCTGGACTCGGTAAAAACTTTTAAAAATGGATTAGATATATTTCTAACTGAAAAAGCTCTCCAGGGATATAGCATTTAAATAATGATATTTTGGGAAGAGCACGAATTATAGTTAGAGATGTGCACTTGAAATTTTTCGGGTTTTGTGTTTTGGTTTTGGGTTCGGTTCCGCGGCCGTGTCTTGGGTTCGACCGCGTTTTGGCAAAACCTCACCGAATTTTTTTTGTCGGATTCGGGTGTGTTTTGGATTCGGGTGTTTTTTTAAAAAAACCCTAAAAACAGCTTAAATCATAGAATTTGGGGGTCATTTTGATCCCAAAGTATTATTAACCTCAAAAACCATAATTTCCACTCATTTTCAGTCTATTCTGAATACCTCACACCTCACAATATTATTTTTAGTCCTAAAATTTGCACCGAGGTCGCTGTGTGAGTAAGATAAGCGACCCTAGTGGCCGACACAAACACCGGGCCCATCTAGGAGTGGCACTGCAGTGTCACGCAGGATGTCCCTTCCAAAAAACCCTCCCCAAACAGCACATGACGCAAAGAAAAAAAGAGGCGCAATGAGGTAGCTGTGTGAGTAAGATAAGCGACCCTAGTGGCCGACACAAACACCGGGCCCATCTAGGAGTGGCACTGCAGTGTCACGCAGGATGTCCCTTCCAAAAAACCCTCCCCAAACAGCACATGACGCAAAGAAAAAAAGAGGCGCAATGAGGTAGCTGACTGTGTGAGTAAGATAAGCGACCCTAGTGGCCGACACAAACACCGGGCCCATCTAGGAGTGGCACTGCAGTGTCACGCAGGATGGCCCTTCCAAAAAACCCTCCTCAAACAGCACATGACGCAAAGAAAAATAAAAGAAAAAAGAGGTGCAAGATGGAATTGTCCTTGGGCCCTCCCACCCACCCTTATGTTGTATAAACAAAACAGGACATGCACACTTTAACCAACCCATCATTTCAGTGACAGGGTCTGCCACACGACTGTGACTGATATGACGGGTTGGTTTGGACCCCCCCCCAAAAAAAGAAGCAATTAATCTCTCCTTGCACAAACTGGCTCTACAGAGGCAAGATGTCCACCTCATCATCATCCTCCGATATATCACCGTGTACATCCCCCTCCTCACAGATTATCAATTCGTCCCCACTGGAATCCACCATCTCAGCTCCCTGTGTACTTTGTGGAGGCAATTGCTGCTGGTCAATGTCTCCGCGGAGGAATTGATTATAATTCATTTTAATGAACATCATCTTCTCCACATTTTCTGGATGTAACCTCGTATCGTACGCCGATTGCTGACAAGGTGAGCGGCGGCACTAAACACTCTTTCGGAGTACACACTTGTGGGAGGGCAACTTAGGTAGAATAAAGCCAGTTTGTGCAAGGGCCTCCAAATTGCCTCTTTTTCCTGCCAGTATAAGTACGGACTGTGTGACGTGCCTACTTGGATGCGGTCACTCATATAATCCTCCACCATTCTTTCAATGTTGAGAGAATCATTTGCAGTGACAGTAGACGACATGTCCGTAATCGTTGTCAGGTCCTTCAGTCCGGACCAGATGTCAGCATCAGCAGTCGCTCCAGACTGCCCTGCATCACCGCCAGCGGGTGGGCTCGGAATTCTGAGCCTTTTCCTCGCACCCCCAGTTGCGGGAGAATGTGAAGGAGGAGATGTTGACAGGTCGCGTTCCGCTTGACTTGACAATTTTCTCACCAGCAGGTCTTTCAACCCCAGCAGACTTGTGTCTGCCGGAAAGAGAGATCCAAGGTAGGCTTTAAATCTAGGATCGAGCATGGTGGCCAAAATGTAGTGCTCTGATTTCAACAGATTGACCACCCGTGAATCCTTGTTAAGCGAATTAAGGGCTCCATCCACAAGTCCCACATGCCTAGCGGAATCGCTCCGTGTTAGCTCCTCCTTCAATGTCTCCAGCTTCTTCTGCAAAAGCCTGATGAGGGGAATGACCTGACTCAGGCTGGCAGTGTCTGAACTGACTTCACGTGTGGCAAGTTCAAAAGGCATCAGAACCTTGCACAACGTTGAAATCATTCTCCACTGCGCTTGAGACAGGTGCATTCCACCTCCTATATCGTGCTCAATTGTATAGGCTTGAATGGCCTTTTGCTGCTCCTCCAACCTCTGAAGCATATAGAGGGTTGAATTCCACCTCGTTACCACTTCTTGCTTCAGATGATGGCAGGGCAGGTTCAGTAGTTTTTGGTGGTGCTCCAGTCTTCTGTACGTGGTGCCTGTACGCCGAAAGTGTCCCGCAATTCTTCTGGCCACCGACAGCATCTCTTGCACGCCCCTGTCGTTTTTTAAAAAATTCTGCACCACCAAATTCAAGGTATGTGCAAAACATGGGACGTGCTGGAATTTGCCCATATTTAATGCACACACAATATTGCTGGCGTTGTCCGATGCCACAAATCCACAGGAGAGTCCAATTGGGGTAAGCCATTCCGCGATGATCTTCCTCAGTTGCCGTAAGAGGTTTTCAGCTGTGTGCGTATTCTGGAAACCGGTGATACAAAGCGTAGCCTGCCTAGGAAAGAGTTGGCGTTTGCGAGATGCTGCTACTGGTGCCGCCGCTGCTGTTCTTGCGGCGGGAGTCCATACATCTACCCAGTGGGCTGTCACAGTCATATAGTCCTGACCCTGCCCTGCTCCACTTGTCCACATGTCCGTGGTTAAGTGGACATTGGGTACAACTGCATTTTTTAGGACACTGGTGAGTCTTTTTCTGACGTCCGTGTACATTCTCGGTATCGCCTGCCTAGAGAAGTGGAACCTAGATGGTATTTGGTAACGGGGGCACACTGCCTCAATAAATTGTCTAGTTCCCTGTGAACTAACGGCGGATACCGGACGCACGTCTAACACCAACATAGTTGTCAAGGCCTCAGTTATCCGCTTTGCAGCAGGATGACTGCTGTGATATTTCATCTTCCTCGCAAAGGACTGTTGAACAGTCAATTGCTTACTGGAAGTAGTACAAGTGGGCTTACGACTTCCCCTCTGGGATGACCATCGACTCCCAGCAGCAACAACAGCAGCGCCAGCAGCAGTAGGCGTTACACGCAAGGATGCATCGGAGGAATCCCAGGCAGGAGAGGAATCATCAGAATTGCCAGTGACATGGCCTGCAGGACTATTGGCATTCCTGGGGAAGGAGGAAATTGACACTGAGGGAGTTGGTGGGGTGGTTTGCGTGAGCTTGGTTACAAGAGGAAGGGATTTACTGGTCAGTGGACTGCTTCCGCTGTCGGCCAAAGTTTTTGAACTTGTCACTGACTTATTATGAATGCGCTGCCGGTGACGTATAAGGGAGGATGTTCCGAGGTGGTTAACGTCCTTACCCCTACTTATTACAGCTTGACAAAGGGAACACACGGCTTGACAAATGTTGTCCGCATTTCTGGTGAAATACTTCCACACCGAAGAGCTGATTTTTTTGGTATTTTCACCAGGCATGTCAACGGCCATATTCCTCCCACGGACAACAGGTGTCTCCCCGGGTGCCTGACTTAAACAAACCACCTCACCATCAGAATCCTCCTGGTCAATTTCCTCCCCAGCGCCAGCAACACCCATATCCTCCTCATCCTGGTGTACTTCAACACTGACATCTTCAATCTGACTATCAGGAACTGGACTGCGGGTGCTCCTTCCAGCACTTGCAGGGGGCGTGCAAATGGTGGAAGGCGCATGCTCTTCACGTCCAGTGTTGGGAAGGTCAGGCATCGCAACCGACACAATTGGACTCTCCTTGTGGATTTGGGATTTCGAAGAACGCACAGTTCTTTGCTGTGCTTTTTCCAGCTTGAGTCTTTTCATTTTTCTAGCGAGAGGCTGAGTGCTTCCATCCTCATGTGAAGCTGAACCACTAGCCATGAACATAGGCCAGGGCCTCAGCCGTTCCTTGCCACTCCGTGTGGTAAATGGCATATTGGCAAGTTTACGCTTCTCCTCCGACAATTTTATTTTAGGTTTTGGAGTCCTTTTTTTACTGATATTTGGTGTTTTGGATTTGACATGCTCTGTACTATGACATTGGGCATCGGCCTTGGCAGACGACGTTGCTGGCATTTCATCGTCTCGGCCATGACTAGTGGCAGCAGCTTCAGCACGAGGTGGAAGTGGATCTTGATCTTTCCCTAATTTTGGAACCTCAACATTTTTGTTCTCCATATTTTAATAGACACAACTAAAAGGCACCTCAGGTAAACAATGGAGATGGATGGATACTAGTATACAATTATGGATGGACTGCCGAGTGCCGACACAGAGGTAGCTACAGCCGTGGACTACCGTACTGTACTGTGTCTGCTGCTAATATAGACTGGATGATAATGAGATGTAGTATGTATAAAGAAGAAAGAAAAAAAAACCACGGGTAGGTGGTATACAATTATGGATGGACTGCCGAGTGCCGACACAGAGGTAGCTACAGCCGTGGACTACCGTACTGTACTGTGTCTGCTGCTAATATAGACTGGTTGATAATGAGATGTAGTATGTATGTATAAAGAAGAAAGAAAAAAAAACCACGGGTAGGTGGTATACAATTATGGACGGACTGCCGAGTGCCGACACAGAGGTAGCTACAGCCGTGGACTACCGTACTGTACTGTGTCTGCTGCTAATATAGACTGGATGATAATGAGATGTAGTATGTATAAAGAAGAAAGAAAAAAAAACCACGGGTAGGTGGTATACAATTATGGATGGACTGCCGAGTGCCGACACAGAGGTAGCTACAGCCGTGGACTACCGTACTGTACTGTGTCTGCTGCTAATATAGACTGGATGATAATGAGATGTAGTATGTATAAAGAAGAAAAAAAAACCACGGGTAGGTGGTATACAATTATGGATGGACTGCCGAGTGCCGACACAGAGGTAGCTACAGCCGTGGACTACCGTACTGTACTGTGTCTGCTGCTAATATAGACTGGATGATAATGAGATGTAGTATGTATAAAGAAGAAAAAAAAAACCACGGGTAGGTGGTATACAATTATGGATGGACTGCCGAGTGCCGACACAGAGGTAGCTACAGCCGTGGACTACCGTACTGTACTGTGTCTGCTGCTAATATAGACTGGATGATAATGAGATGTAGTATGTATAAAGAAGAAAAAAAAAACACGGGTAGGTGGTATACAATTATGGACGGACTGCCGAGTGCCGACACAGAGGTAGCTACAGCCGTGGACTACCGTACTGTACTGTGTCTGCTGCTAATATAGACTGGATGATAATGAGATGTAGTATGTATAAAGAAGAAAGAAAAAAAACCCACGGGTAGGTGGTATACAATTATGGATGGACTGCCGAGTGCCGACACAGAGGTAGCTACAGCCGTGGACTACCGTACTGTACTGTGTCTGCTGCTAATATAGACTGGATGATAATGAGATGTAGTATGTATAAAGAAGAAAAAAAAAACCACGGGTAGGTGGTATACAATTATGGATGGACTGCCGAGTGCCGACACAGAGGTAGCTACAGCCGTGGACTACCGTACTGTACTGTGTCTGCTGCTAATATAGACTGGATGATAATGAGATATAGTATGTATAAAGAAGAAAAAAAAAACCATGGGTAGGTGGTATACAATTATGGACGGACTGCCGAGTGCCGACACAGAGGTAGCTACAGCCGTGGACTACCGTACTGTACTGTGTCTGCTGCTAATATAGACTGGATGATAATGAGATGTAGTATGTATAAAGAAGAAAGAAAAAAAAAACACGGGTAGGTGGTATACAATTATGGATGGACTGCCGAGTGCCGACACAGAGGTAGCTACAGCCGTGGACTACCGTACTGTACTGTGTCTGCTGCTAATATAGACTGGATGATAATGAGATGTAGTATGTATAAAGAAGAAAAAAAAACCACGGGTAGGTGGTATACAATTATGGATGGACTGCCGAGTGCCGACACAGAGGTAGCTACAGCCGTGGACTACCGTACTGTACTGTGTCTGCTGCTAATATAGACTGGATGATAATGAGATGTAGTATGTATAAAGAAGAAAAAAAAAACCACGGGTAGGTGGTATACAATTATGGATGGACTGCCGAGTGCCGACACAGAGGTAGCTACAGCCGTGAACTACCGTACTGTGTCTGCTGCGACTGGATGATAAATAATGATATAAAAAATATATATATATCACTACTGCAGCCGGACAGGTATATATTATATAATGACGGACCTGCTGGACACTGTCTGTCAGCAGAATAAGTTTTTTATAGAATAAAAAAACACCACACAAGTCACACGACGAGTGTTTAACTTTTTCAGGCAATCACAATATAGTATACTATACTGGTGGTCAGTGTGGTCAGGTCACTGCTCAGTCACACTGGCAGTGGCACTCCTGCAGCAAAAGTGTGCACTGTTTAATTTTAATAATATGTACTCCTGGCTCCTGCTATAACCTATAACTGCTCCCCAGTCTCCCCCACAATTAAGCTGTGTGAGCACAGTCAGATATTATACATAGATGATGCAGCACACTGGGCTGAGCACAGATATGGTATGTGACTGAGTCACTGTGTGTCGTTTTTTTCAGGCAGAGAACGGATTATATTAAATAAAACTGCACTGGTGGTCACTGGTCAGTGGTCAGTCACTAGTAAACTCTGCACTCTCTAGTACTCCTAAGCTCCAGTAAATCAAGTGTCTCTGTCTCAATCTCACTCTCTCTCTCTTCTAATCTAAATGGAGAGGACGCCAGCCACGTCCTCTCCCTATCAATCTCAATGCACGTGTGAAAATGGCGGCGACGCGCGGCTCCTTATATAGAATCCGAGTCTCGCGATAGAATCCGAGCCTCGCGAGAATCCGACAGCGTCATTATGACGTTCGGGCGCGCTCGGGTTAACCGAGCAAGGCGGGAAGATCCGAGTCGCTCGGATCCGTGTAAAAAAAGCTGAAGTTCGGGCGGGTTCGGATTCCGAGGAACCGAACCCGCTCATCTCTATGTAGTATAACGTGAGATAAGAGGATTTTACTCATGAACATACGGCCTGAGGACACGCGTGTAGCGAGCAGTGAGTAACAGGGCTATAGGATGAGGAACACGCTGTGATGTCTGAGGCATTTCCTGTAAGTCTATGCAATTATACCGCAGTGTATATTACACATTACTTCCGCTGATGGAAGCGGCATACAGAAACATACAGTATTTGCTTCTGAAATGCAGACAGTGGGTCCGATTCTGAGGTGTGAGTACAACAAAAGACAGAGGGACACACTGTGCTGCAATACAAAGGGGCACACACATGTATTATGTCTGCATGCAGGGTAAATACCAGCTGCTTCTGCATGTAGCCTAGTCCTGCAGTTGCACACGGCCCCTGCCAAACCTGACGCTCTTATGTAAATATTTGTTTTCATAGCAAAATGCGCATCCGCTGTTACTGTAAGTCTGAATAAAAAAGCAAAAAAAAAAGTGTCCTCATAGTCGCCGACTTTCTGGATACCGCTCTGGGCGCCAGGTCCGAAAACCAGGGGCGGTGCACATAGGGAGCTGTGCGGGGCGTGGCACAGCATATGAGGTGTGACAGGTGATGTGGCGCTCATGATCACGTCATTATGGCCACACCCCCGTTATACAATGGTGAGATTACCGAGCGTCAGGTGTGGACATGGGTGTGCGCCTTCTGTGTGGGCATGAGCAGGACACGGTTTCATAAATTATTTTGCACAATGCTCAGCTCAGCGCCAATCTCAGGGCACCCGTATATACGCCGTGCTCCGACATCTACGCCCACCATTGCACACAATACTTCTTACACATTACAGTGTAATAAAACACAAATATTGGGGCCCATTCGGAGTAAGAGAATACTGTACGTCAATGCTGTATGTTTTGCATCAGTCACGCATTTCGCATTGTCCATGTGCAGACTTTGGTGTAGTGTTCTAGTCCAGTTTCTCCAGGGCCGCTGTCCCTTGACCGATGCTGCAGCTACAGGGATCTCTCTTTGTTAAAACATGTCCTCAGAATATGCGCATATAGCAGACCCCCAATATGAGCCCTTCCACCAGGCACAAAGTGCTCTGCACCCGGTCTTCCTGATGGGAAGGTGATTGCAATCATAAACTAAAATGGGCCATACATCTAGCGGGTGATTCCCCAACACTGATCACAAACGCTGATTAACCAACATCGGTGATCCGCTGGGAAATTGGAAAAACAACTGCATGTAAAAGAAATCCTGATTCGCCGATCCTGACCAATATCTGATCAGAATCGGTGAATTGATGATTTGGAAAATGTTGGATTGCCTGGTAAGTGTGAAGCAGAGAATTCTGTAGCTGGCGGAAGGGGGCTGTGTTGGGGGTCTGCTCTGGGGGGAACTGGACACAGGTACAATAGATCGATGGCCTGCGATTTTCTTTATATTGTTTAGACATGAACATACAGTCTGAGGACATGCGTGTCACACACCATATGCAGCAGGGCTGCAGGATGAGGAACGTGTAGCCAGGGCTGTTTCTAGACAATGTTGCTCCCAGTGCGAGATTTAAAAATGCGCCACTGACATTTAAAAATGCGCCACCCCCCATAGATATTAAAAACATGCACGCTCGCGGAAAGGGGGCATGATCTTGCTCAAATGGGTGTGGTCTCATTAAAGTGGGCGTGGCCTCACAGGAAAAGACTGTCTTATACCCCAGTTTTTGACCCTGCACCATCAGACCTCGGCCACCACAGGGGAAAAAAATTCCACCATATTAATCTCCACACAGTAATGCCTGTGATACAGTATGCCCTACAGTAAAGCTTCTTATTACTTTTAAATTACCTGCTCGTTGCCAAGGGTTTCATGTGTTGGGTGTCATACTCATTGCCAGGGGTTTTATGCTCTGGGATCTATGCTCGTTGCCAGGGGTTTCATACTCTGGGATCTATGCTCGTTGCCAGGGGTTTCATACTCTGGGATCTATGCTCGTTGCCAGGGGTTTCATGCTCTGGGATCTATGCTCATTGCCAGGGGTTTCATGCTCTGGGATGGGTGTCATGCTCATTGCCAGGGGTGTGTAATGCTTGTTGACAGGGGTAATACTTGCTGCCAGGGGTATGTAATGCTCGTTGCCAGGGGTAATTTTCATTGTCAGGGGTGTGTACGGCCCGCCACAACCACAGCCCGCCAGCTTGTTGCCATGGGTAATGCTCATTGTCAGGGGTGTGTACAGCCAGCCATAGCCCGCCCGCTTGCCAGCTCCCCTGCTCCCCCTCCTCCCTGTCATAGTTCTCCACTCAGGGGGCGGAGTTTCATGAAATGATGCACTCATCGTGACATCATGAAGCAAACGCGTCATTCTGCGAAACTCCACCTCCTGAGCGCAGTACTATGAGCATGTAGCAATATCTGCATCTAAAATGTAGTTCCTGGAAGTCTGTGCAGTCAGGTATCACAACACATTACCGCTGCCAGGGCTGGACTGCCCATCTGGCACTTCTGGGGTATGCCAGAAGGGCTGATGGCCTTGTGGGCCGGTCTGTGCGAAGCCCAGTCCATTCCTGACATCTGCCGACAGGGCGGCGTGTCCGCACCACAAAGGGGGACTCATTCTGAGAAGGACGCAAAGTGGCTGTTGGTGGGAAGCCATTGGGGCCAGATTAAGGGGTCTATTTACTAATCCTTGGACGGAGATAAAGTGCCAACCAATCAGCTCCTAACTGTCATTGTTCAAACCCAGCCTGTGACATGGCAGCTAGAAGCTGATTGACTGGTACTTTATCTCCATCCAAGGTAATAGCGCTTCCTGTGTAATATTTGCTGTTATTATAGCGTATAATACGCTAATGCAAATATCTCTACCATTCTCAGTACTGCCGGGTCCCCTCATCATTCACAGCACGCTGTAATAAATCCAGCTATTAGTTCCGACAATTCACCCAAGATTCCAGACTGACTGGGACAAGCCTGCAGCGATTATCGCCATTATGCGGCCTTGTCCTGTGGAATCTGTAATGATGAGGTGCAGACGCTGTAGCTGAGCACCTTAATCCTCCTCCAGCCCCACCATCACCACAGAGCTGACTCTCTCAGCGTTCCGCCTCTTGACTTTCCGAAAACCACCAACATATTGTTTTTTTCCTTCTTTATAACAGTCAATGCTGCCGGTAACCATGGTAACCCTTCACCCGAACGCTGAGGCTGATAACGAGCCAATCCAAAGTGATTTTCCCAAAGCGTTTTCTGATTAATCTGCGCCCTCCCCCCCTCTCCTCAATTCCTTAATTCTTGGCCTTCAAGACGCTGATGTCGCATGATAATTACCCTTCTCCTTGTGTCTCTTCTGTTTTATTTCTGTAATGAAAAGGTTGGAGCTGATCACGGTGATATTGTGCCTCTTACAGAAAGTGTTTGGTGGAAATCTATCTGTCTACCTTACGTGGACGATTATTTTAGCAAGGGACCCTCTGACCGCACCCCCAGCTTGTACGGTGGATGACAGAATGGCTGCGCGGCGTTTGGCGTGAGCAACACTCGTACATTTCACATTTCACGCTCCAGATAATTCCGCTTCTCCCATTTACTTTCTACTTTACAAGAGAATTACTAAAGAAATAGGTTTATTCACCTGTCATTGAAAGAGCACCTGTATGTTCCATGGCTTTGAGCAATGTGTCTGCCCCATCACTGACCTCTTTTGAGCTAACATAGAGGCTAATTCAGACCTGATTGCTAGGCTGCGTTTTCGTACAGCCGGCGATCAGGTCTAATCTACGCGTGCGTATGCACCGCAATGTGTAGGCGCGTCGCACGGGTACAAAGCGGATCGACGCTCAGCGATGGGTTTGTGCGAAGAAATCATTTGCATGGGTGTTCGCAAGGAGATTGACAGGAAGAAGGCGTTTGTGGGTGGCAACTGACCGTTTTCTGGGAGTGGTTGGAAAAACGCAAGCGTGTCCAAGCGTTTTCAGGGCGGGTGTCTGACGTCAATTCCGGTCCCGGACAGGCTGATGTGATCGCAGCGGCTGAGCAAGTTCTGGGCTACTCAGAAACTGCACAAGATCTGTTTGTACAGCTCTGCTACACATGCGTTCGCACACTTGCAAAGCGAAAATACACTCTCCTATATGCGGCGACTATGCGATTGAAGGACTGCAAAAAAAAAACCTAGCGCGCGAACAGGTCTGAATAGGCCCCTATAAAACACACAGCAAATGCCCCATTGATGTTTTCGTCTACGGTATATAGTGGCATTTTCCTAAAACACTGTATGAGGGGTGACTGTTCCTCCACAGAGGTTCTGCAGTTATTGCACAGAAATGGCGCCATGCTGTAATAGCTGCAAAACGCGTGTGACCTGAACGGATGACTTAGCTCTGTGACAGTCCCGTATACTGTATTGTCAGCCTGATTCTATATCGGACGCAATGTCGCTCTTGCAGTTGATTGATTTTTTTCTACTCATGCATATAAGTTGCACTGCTGCATGCGTCCAGGGTCCGTGCGCACAGAGTTGCAGTTATGACTGAGACGCATGGAAGATGCGTCGCCTCAGAAGTGTCTTGAAAATGCATTGTGCGTTCCACGGCGGCGAGCGGGAGGCGGCTCTGCAGATCCGCGTGTCACAGGCGAGGCGTCGCTGTAGCGGTTGCGAACTCAGACGCATAATTGCTCACGTAGGAGGCCGTACTTTGATGGAGAGTCTGCACCTAGCACGGGGCTGGCGTAAGTTTCCATGGTGCGTCTGATGGTTGCGTCTAAAGATGCGCCAAGCGGTATTACAGCGCCTAGAGATGCTGACAGTGGTTGCATACTCACACACACAGCTGTATACACGGGTAGGGCTCTGTAGCAGTATTTGCACAATGTTGCAGGTGCAAAGGGCGCACATACAGATGACACAGCGCAGAAACACAATTATACACTGCCTCTTCCAAGAAGTGCCCTGGGCCCATCACAGACGCTTTCAACCACTTGGCTAAATAATAATTATTTTACGTCTTATAAAACTTTTCTTTTGTCAATATGGTAAAACTCCCAGTCAGAGAAGATATGTTCCACGAATCGGGACGCACGTGCGGCGAGATTCAGTATCTTGTGATTACACAAAGCAGCATTCTGAGCTCCTGCCAAAAAGGAGTTTTGCAAAGAATAGCAATTAATGGTCTGTCAGCCAGGCCCCCACGTTATTCTCTGCGCTAATTACTGCCATTGTATATCTGCCGCCCCGGTCACAGAATACATGTGGCCATGTGTTTGTAATAACCTTCTTCCCATGCACATGAAGACGAAATGTGTCACGCGGAGAAAATCCCGTCTCTTCCGTCTCTCCCTGGAATATTGCAGATTCTTGCCTTCGACAAATTCCAACTGAAGCGCACATCCAACATCTGGAGATGGAGCTACCCTGTAGTAGCCTGTGGGCTTGTAATGCACAGATGTTTACTTACAGGGTGCCTTTGGCGTGTGCAACGTGCGCTGGGGACCTGAACCCGGAAGTCTGATAGCGTTACGCAATCTTCCAGCTCTTTGCCAGGATTGGCTGTTATATCGGAGCCCGTTTCCAGGAAAGAGCGACTTAGCAAATTCCAATGAAAAATATTTATTCTCACTCTGTGCATTTACCCCAAAAATATTTATCGCATCCACATTAAAAATGCGGATTGTGATAAATATGCCCCTCAGAAAGTTCTATATCCGTTCCCCCCTGGTAATACCCCACACACAATCATCAGGCGTTACGCCAAAAGTATCATGAGCCGAAGTGGTGCTGCGTGATTTGCATTTATTTGACGTAAAATAGGGTGCGGCAGAGATTGCGCCCATGCAGGGTTTCCTCAGCGCAGGGGAGTATGGGAAACACGGGAAAGGAGAACAAAATCAGCCCCCGAGCGATGTGGACTCTGCAGCCCGGATAATTGTGCAATTGCTCAGTCACTGACCACAACCCCTGGGACCTATCGCATGCTCCTCGCAAACCTTATACCATTGAGGCAATACTGTATCTGTGGGCACTGGGTCTGCAGATGGTGAGAAGGTGAGGAATGGAGGCACTGCCCTCAGGGGACATCACTTCCATGTAGTAAGAGAAGTAGAGGGGCCCCCATCAGCCGGGGTCCTGGCTAGTTGCAGCATTTTCTGGTCTGTTTGTAATACACAAGCGATAAAATAAAGGGGTGCAGTTTTCTGGAGCTATGTTATTACCGATCATAATGATTTATAACAGACGGAGTCCAGAAAGGAACTCTCATAGATCTTCTGATTACCTGTCGCCAGAATGAGGAGATTTTGGACACCCTTTATTTATCTTTTTGGCTATATTACTTCTACATTTACTATCAGCTGAATGCTGACCGCAGCAAGTATATGGTGACACGTGTAAAGTGCAGCCTGCAGTTCGCCCCGGCTACAGCACTCCACAGGTGGCATCTTAACTCGTCGCCAAGTTAGCTGGTGCAATATGTTGGGGAGTTGGATGATCAGCGCAACAACGTGTCCTGTTTTGGGGCAGCTGGTACCAATGAGTTGTCCAAACTCGTCTGGTAAGTGGTGATTACTGGGTGAGTGGTACCTGTGCTCACCTCCTAGTGTTTGTTAGGAAATACAGTATGTGTTGCCCGAACCGCGCACCCCAAAACGTCGGACAAACGCCGCCGGCCCGCCCCCTCCCACCCAACGACCGCCTCTGCCGTCGGCTGTCTGGCATGCGTCGGCGCACTGCGGCACCGGTGCTTGCGCAATTCAGACATGATCGGCTGCTGTGCGAAAACGCATAGCACCGATCAGGTCTGAATTAGTCCCGTGGTTTTGCCCATTAGCTACTGTAACAAATTTGCTGCTGCGATCAGATCTGAATGACCCCCCTTTGATCCTAATTGTGATCCATCACCTGTGTGCTAACAATCACTGTTATTGTATCGTTTGCTGAATTAGGCCCAAAGCATACTTACCTACTCTCCCGGAAGCTGCGGGAGGCTCCCGTTTTTTGGGGTAGCCCCCAGCACCCCCGGAAGAGTGGGCAGGTCTACCGCATCCTGCTCGCACCCTAGTGATGCGGGCAGGATAGAGAGATAATCTCCTGTATTCGCGGGTCCGTTGGGTGGGGAAGGGGTTAAAATGACGCAAATTGCGTCATTTTAGCCCCGCCCCCTTCCCGCGGACTCTTGAATCGCGACATTTTCCAGTGAGGGGGCGGGGCTTGGTGATGTCACAGTCCGCCCCCGCCCCCGAAGACTCCTGCAGCGTCTCCTCTCCAGGCTTCTCCCGAAATATCATGTAGGCAAGTATGGCCCAAAGTCCAGATGCTGATAGAGTAGGAATTTGCAGCTGAAAGTTAGTACGTAATAGTCATGATGAAATAAGTCACTTCCAGCATTGCGGCGCTCACTCACTGATACTTGTAGTACAGCATCTGGTCTCGTTCTCTGGCCTGTAACCTTTCCTCCATGTCCTATGTCCTCACTCTGGCCCTCATTTCGAGTTATTCGCTCGCTAGCTGCTTTTAGCAGCATTGCACACGCTAGGCCGCCGCCTACTGGGAGTGAATCTTAGCTTTGCAGAATTGCGAGCGAAAGATTAGCAGAATTGCGATTAGAAATTTCTTTGCAGTTTCTGAGTAGCTTGAGACTTACATCTACACTGCGATCAGTTCAGTCAGTTTCGTTCCTGGTTTGACGTCGCAAACACACCCAGCGTTCGCCCAGACACTCCCCCGTTTCTTCAGACACTCCCGCGTTTTTTTCCAGAAACGCCAGCGTTTTTTCACACACACCCATAAAACGGCCAGTTTCCGCCCAGAAACACCCACTTCCTGTCAATCACACTCCGATCACCAGAACGATGAAAAATCTTCGTTAAGCCGTGAGTAAAATACCAAACTTTTGTGCTAATTTACTTGGCGCAGGCGCACTGCGAACATTGCGCATGCGCAGTGTTAGGGTACTTTAACCACTTAAGGTCTGGTCTATTAACTCTCTTCAGTAATCAGTCAGAATTCTGTTCCTTTAGCAACAGGTTGGAGGTCAGTGAATGAAAAGATGACACAGGATTATGTGTAACCTAGGCAAATCATAGCTGACCTGCTTAGGGCTCGTTACAGGTTTATTCTTATAGTTTAAAGACAAAGGAATCATGCTTGCCAATACATTTAGCCAATGAGAATACACCATGTATGTCTCAGAACCTGAAATACATCAATTGTCATACAAGATTTTAATTAGCAATTAGAACATTCTTGAATATGGTTTATTGCTTTGTGATTATCAGTCTCTCGGACATATACTCAAAACATTCTTCCCGATCTTCCTGATTGGCCTTGGACACATCTGGCGTTGTATGTCCTTGAACAATTCATGCTTTAAACAAGATATTCGGAGTATATAGTTTTCTGAATATCTGTGCAACATTTAAGGATACATGAACACATTTGTGATTAACAGTAAATGTCTTAATCAATGCGAAAAAGCTTGAATCAATATATTTGCTATACTGCGGAAGCTCCTACACCATCATTTCCCCTCTTTTTGATTCCACTTTTTCTCCCTATTCTACCTACACTAGGCTACATTAGTAATCCCTGTCATGATTCCGGCACGTATGTCACCACACTGGGATGGGCAGCCTGCCATTAAATGCCCTCATGGCAAGAAAACTAATGCAACGAGTTCCCTATTCTACAGAAGAACCTCTTGGGCATTTCTGATTGCGTCCATTTTGTTCACATGTTTCCTGAACCTGCAGGAAAAATAACAATTCCAAGCAACCAGCCCTATCAATACTATGACTATTGCCAGTAGTGGGTGTAGGACAGTTTTCATTAATCCTGTAGCTGATGGGGATTTTCCTGTGAAAATATTCCACCAGTGATGCTGTAAGTTATTTTTTAGCTGTGTAGCCATGTGTTTCAATTCCCCAGCTTCTACTATTGTTTGCATCTGCGCATGCCTTGTAGAGTAATTAACTTCCCTTAGGTGCTCTTCCAATTTGTCTGTATTGTTAATTATATTAATGATGTCCTGTATGCTTACAGTTATGTTATGGGGGGAAGAGTTAATGGCTTAAAAGCCTGATCTAGGTAGTCAGTTTGATCCTTATAGAAAACAATGGTCTGATTTTTCCATATTAAATGAGTTACATTGAACAGGCATCCTGAAAAAGGGTTTGGTAACTGATATAGCTGACTAATCTGTTTGTCATATATAATCATACAGACTATTTGTGGTGCCACTTCTATGAAGATGTCATCTTTTGGGTCATGCAACTCCCTTTCAGTAAACCAGTCCCCTGGACTTATTGCCCAAACCTTGGGGATTACCCCTAACAACAACCAAAGGATAGGAAACTTCATTCTTCTGGTTGGAGAGTCACTGTCAACTTCTTCGAGTGGGAGGCGTGTAATCAGGTATCACGACCTTTCACCTTAATTGAGGTAGGCATGGTTAGCAGCACTTGATATGGACCATCATATCTTGGTTCAAAGGTCTTTCTCACATGTCTCTTTAAATAGACCCAATCTCCTGGGTTTAGCTTATGCGTAGCTGATCCTTCTGGGTCTGGAATGGAAGAAAACACTCGGCAATGGAGGTTAGTCAATGTTTTACAGACCTCCTGTACATAACCTGTTAAATCACCATGATTATGCTGTAATTGTTGTAGATAATAACAACCTGTTCTTGGAGCTGACCCAAACAATATTTCATATGGAGTCAGCTTACTAGGTCTCATAGGTGTGGTCCTAATATTGAACAAGACTATAGGTAGGAATTCTGGCCAGGTTCTTTTGGTTTCTGTCATAATTTTCTGTAGTTTTAGCTTAAGGTCAAAGTTCAGATGTTCCACCCTCCCAATCGCCTGGGGACGGTAAGGCACGTGGTAGGCCTGCTGTACCCCCAAATCTTTCATTATATGCTGCATGACTTCTCCTGTGAAATGTGTACCTCTATCTGATTCTATAACCTCAGGTACCCCAAATCTACATACTACTTCTGCTATCAGTTTCTTTACAGTGGTTTTTGCTGTGGCTTTGCTTACTGGCCAGGCTTCGGCCCAGTGACTAAACATGTCCGTTGCTACTAGTACATATTCATATGGACCGCTTCGTGGTAACTGTATATAGTCGATTTGTAGTCTTTGAAATGGGTAAGAGGCTTTGGGTATAGTTCCTAGAGGTGTCTTGATTCTTTGTCCTGGATTGCTGATTCCACAGATCCAGCATCCTGCTACAAAGTTTGTTGCAGCTTTATTGAAGCCTGGAGCTATCCAATGCTCTTGTACTCTATTCACCATGGCTTCCTTTGAATGATGTACTTGTCCATGAACTACTTGTAACATAGGTGGAAATAGAGCTGCTGGTAGACAGTACTTCAATTCTCTTGACTTCCAAAGTCCATGTTCATCTTCTTCTGCCCCCGATCGTGTCCATTTTTCCTTTTCTCCTTGTGTTGCTTGTTGTTGAATTTTGATCAACTCCTCTTCACTGGGCATTTGCTTCACATCTTGAGCTACAAAGACTTGCTCAGGTTCTTTTGATTGTAAGGCAATTCCCTTGGCTTCTGCATCTGCAAATGCATTTCCTTTAGCTTCCATGGATTGGCTCTTAGTATGTGCTTGTACCTTGATTATTCCAATCCTTTTAGGTAGTTCCAATGCTCTGAAGAGTTCCATAATCAAACTGGCATGTTTGATGGTTTTTCCATTTGCACCTTTGAAGTCCCTACTTTTCCAAATAACAGCGTAATCCTGGGACACCCCCCAAGCATAGTGTGAATCCGTGTAGATGTTAGCTGTCATATTTTCAGCATGTATGCAGGCTTTGGTCATTGCTATGAGTTCTGCTTCTTGTGCTGACATACTTGGTGGCAATGGTCCAGAATCTATGACTTCAGTTTCAGTTGTTACTGCATATCCTGTCCTTGGGGATCCATTATCATAATATCTTGATCCATCGACGAACAGGTTCATGTCTGGATTGTCCAGTGGTGTATCTTGGACATTAGGAAGAGGTAAAGTCTCTAATTCCATGAGGGCTAGGCAATCATATGGAGATGTTTGTGTTGTATTTTCTGCGTCTGTAGCAGCATTTTCCTCCTCATCTGACAATTCACCATAATTTCCATTTCCCCCTCTCCTCCCCTCTTTTGAATCGTTGATGGGAAGGAGTGTAGCTGGGTTTAGTACAGTGCATCTTGTGATGGTGACATGGGCGGCGCTTAATAGTGCTACTTCATATTTGGTAAGTCTGGCTGCAGAAAGATGCTTAGTTTTTGCTTGACTTAGTATTTCTGTTACAGCGTGAGGTACTTGTATACACAGTGGATGATCAAGCACAATGTCTGCCACCTTTTCCTTGAGTATTGCTGCTGCTGCCACTGCTCGGACACAGGATGGTGCTCCTCTGATAATTGGATCCAGCTGGGCTGAATAGTATGCCACTGGTCTTTGTTTTGTTCCGTATTTCTGGGTGAGCACCCCTAAAGAATGCCCTCTATTTTCATGGCAGAATAGGTTAAAAGGCTTTTTGTAATCAGGCAATCCCAATGCTGGGGCTGTTATTATGGCTTGCTTTAGTTTTCTTACTGCTTCTTCAATGGTGTCCCTGTTTTCTGCTGACGCCTCCTTTTTTGTTAATTCATATAGGGGTTGCATTAGTAATGAGGCTGAGGGTATCCATTCTCTGCAGTATCCAATAAGGCCCAGGAAAGCTCTGATTCCTTTTAATGTTCTTGGGGTTTTTGCTTGAGTTATTGCTTTTGTTCTTTCATCAGTAAGGTGCCTTGTTCCTTGGGATATGCAGTGTCCTAAAAAGACAACTTTTTTCTGTACTAGCTGTAGTTTGTCTTTTGACACTCTGCAATCTTCTTCTGCCAAAAAGATGAGTAGTGATACTGTTTCCTTTTTGCACTTCTCTTCTGTCTCTGCAGCAATAAGCAGATCATCGACATATTGAACTAACTGGGTGTCTGTAAAGTGCGGTCTCCATTTCTGCAGGATTAATGCCATTGCCTCTGAGAAATCTGATGGACTGGTTGCTCCCCCCTGGGCAGGGCCGGCGCTACCACTAGGCAGCTTTAGGCAGCTGCCTATGAGCGCCGGCCACTGGAGGGCGGCGTGCTCCTCCTGAATAAGTTTTACCTCCTAAACTCATGTTGGCTGGGCTGGTCAGCAACGGCCGCAGTGCGGGTCTACCGTCTAGTCCGCCCCCCCCCCCCCCCCCCCCCCCCAAGATGAGCTGCGTCTGCCGCGCTGCTGACGGACCCCAGCAACAAGCAGGAACAGCAGCGCGATGCTGCTGTGTCCTACAGTCCGCGCAGGCAGCAGCAACATCGTCCTCTCCTTCCTCCTCCTGCAGCCGTAGGCAGGGGGGGGGTCCGATTGCTGCCCTTAGCCTTCCATGCTCCCACAGACGTCACCGTTTGCCCCCAGCTGCTGGCCGCCTGTCTGCTCCTGGCTCACTTGTATTTTACTGTCCCTGGCCGGCTCCATCTGCTGCTCAGTCTACAGAGAGGAGTGCTGCTATGGATCCGCACATATATGACATACATTCCCAGCCAGTCAGCAAAAAAAATATATGTGAAATTGTGTATGGCAGAATATATATGAGGGGATCCACAAAGTTATACTATAAATTAAAATTATATATATATATATATATATATATATTATTTTTTGGGCGCATATATATTTTGGGCGCATGTTTGGCACTGGGGGTTTGTATCTGGCACTGGGGGGGCATGTTTGGCACTGGGGGTTTGTACCTGGCACTGGGGGGGCATGTTTGGCACTGGGGGGTATATCTGTACCTGGCACTGGGGGGGCATGTTTGGCACTGGGGCTATGTGTGTACCTGGCACTGGGGGGGGGGCATATTTGGCACTGGGGGTATATGTGTACCTGGCACTGTGGGGGGGGGGGATATTTGGTACTGGGAGTACATGTGTACCAGGCACGGGGGGGGGGCGGCATATTTGGCACTGGGGTCAGGGCCGGCGCTACCACTAGGCAGCTTTAGGCAGCTGCCTATGAGCGCCGGCCACTGGAGGGCGGCGTGCTCCTCCTGAATAAGTTTTACCTCCTAAACTCATGTTGGCTGGGCTGGTCAGCAACGGCCGCAGTGCGGGTCTACCGTCTAGTCCGCCCCCCCCCCCCCCAAGATGAGCTGCGTCTGCCGCGCTGCTGACGGACCCCAGCAACAAGCAGGAACAGCAGCGCGATGCTGCTGTGTCCTACAGTCCGCGCAGGCAGCAGCAACATCGTCCTCTCCTTCCTCCTCCTGCAGCCGTAGGCAGGGGGGGGTCCGATTGCTGCCCTTAGCCTTCCATGCTCCCACAGACGTCACCGTTTGCCCCCAGCTGCTGGCCGCCTGTCTGCTCCTGGCTCACTTGTATTTTACTGTCCCTGGCCGGCTCCATCTGCTGCTCAGTCTACAGAGAGGAGTGCTGCTATGGATCCGCACATATATGACATACATTCCCAGCCAGTCAGCAAAAAAAATATATGTGAAATTGTGTATGGCAGAATATATATGAGGGGATCCACAAAGTTATACTATAAATTAAAATTATATATATATATATATATATATATATTATTTTTTGGGCGCATATATATTTTGGGCGCATGTTTGGCACTGGGGGTTTGTATCTGGCACTGGGGGGGCATGTTTGGCACTGGGGGTTTGTACCTGGCACTGGGGGGGCATGTTTGGCACTGGGGGGTATATCTGTACCTGGCACTGGGGGGGCATGTTTGGCACTGGGGCTATGTGTGTACCTGGCACTGGGGGGGGGGGGCATATTTGGCACTGGGGGTATATGTGTACCTGGCACTGTGGGGGGGGGGATATTTGGCACTGGGAGTACATGTGTACCAGGCACGGGGGGGGGCGGCATATTTGGCACTGGGGTATGTGTGTAGCAGGCACTGGGGGGCATATAAGGCACTGGGGGCATATGTGTGTCTGGCACTGTGGGGGAATATCTGGCACTAGGGGCATATGTGGCACTGGGAGCACAGGCCTAGCAACAAGTATTACCCCCTGGTTACAAGCACAACACCCAGCTCATGAAATCCCTGGCAACAAGCATTACCCCCTAGCAACGAGCATGACACCCAGTGCATGAAACCCCTGGCAATGAATATTACCCCCTGGCAACAAGCTTGAAAGCCAGCACATGATAACTCTGGCAACAAGCATAACACTTACCGCATGAAACCCCTGGCAATGAGCATGACACCCTGAGCATGAAACCCCTGGCAACGAGCAGGTAATTTAAAAGTAATTAGAAGCCTTATGTAGGACTTAATGTGTAATGGGCATTGCAGTGTGTGGCACAATGTATCACGGACATTGTGGTGTGTGTCATAATGTGTCACAGGCATGACGGTGTGTGGTATACTATATCACGGGCATTGTGGTATGTGGTATAATGTCTCAGGGGCATTGTAGTGTGTGGCATAATGTATAATGGGCATTGCGGTGTGTGGCATAATGTATACTGGGCATTACTATAAGGAGGAAAAATGACAAATAATGTAAGGGGCATGAATCAGGATTATTATTTTTTCCTGTGGTGGCCAACGTCTGGGCGTGCAGGTTGCAAAACTGGGGTATAAGGTAGTCTTTTCCTGCAATGCCACGCCCCTTTATGCAAAGCCATGCCCATTGCAAACTCATCTCTTTACTAGTGCCAAGTATGTGGAGGGAAGGGGGGGGGGGGGCGCCAGAGAATGTTTTGGCTTTGGGGACAAAAACTTCTAGTTACGCCACTGTAATGGGAATACCAGATTCTGAATTTGAGCATATATGTATATATATATATATATATATATATATATATATATATATATTCAAGTTTTATTTATATATATATATATATATAAATATATATATATAAACAGCCATACGACCGGCACTCAGCTTGCAGAATCAACCGCCCCGGTGCCTTCCGTGGATGTAAGCCGAAAATATGTATACAAATCGGCGGCACTCCTAGGGAACTTCTATATTAGAAATAATGACAGAGGGGCGCAGTCTCTGTCATTATTTCTAATACAGAAGTTCCCTAGGAGTGCCGCCGATTTGTATACATATATATATATATATATATATATATATATATGAACAGAAAGTATGAGCGCAAACAAACGGTAATATACTTTCTTATATATATGTATACATATATATAAACACACATAGAAAGTCCCGTAGAACTGAAATGTCCACAGAATTGAATGAGAAGCAATGTTCCTTAGGTTCACTGACAGCCAATATCGTTTGGAAAGGAAGATTTGTCAGTGTGCACTTCTGGAGCTTCCAGCTGTCGCCTCCCCAATGTTACCCGATCCCGAACGGGTGATAGTCCTGACAAAAGATTGAAGAAGCAGGGAGCGCCAATAGTGCATTAAAAGAGTACAATGGTTTTTATTTTTTAAAAATCCAGATCGGTCACAAGTAAAAAACCCGTACCATAAAAGGCGGTCAAACCACCGCTTGTATAACCAGCATAAGATTTTACCCCACTGTGCGAAGCAGTATTCTCGATTTCAGATCCACAACGTCAGCTGAAGAGAGCGGAGGGAGAGACATCCATTGTCGGCCGCTAAAGTGATTGCGAGTGCTGTGACTAACAAAGACCAAGCCTACTGACGAAGTCGAATGACGAAACGCGTATGGGCGTGGTCTGACGTTGTGGATCTGAAATCGAGAATACTGCTTCGCACAGTGGGGTAAAATCTTATGCTGGTTATACAAGCGGTGGTTTGACCGCCTTTTATGGTACGGGTTTTTTACTTGTGACCGATCTGGATTTTTAAAAAATAAAAACCATTGTACTCTTTTAATGCACTATTGGCGCTCCCTGCTTCTTCAATCTTTTGTCACATATATATATAATTTTTTTTTTAACGTTCTTACAAACAGGAAAGGGGATATGGGTCACAAAATCAATAAATACACACACACACACACACACACACACACACACACACACACACACACACACACACACACACACACGCAAAGGGGTGTAACTAGCATTTACAACTGTAATTACAGAAAGAAACATAATAGGCACTCACTTTTCATGAAATGAATATACTGTATTATAAAAGGTTGGAGATATATATATATATATATATATATATATATATATACATACATATTTGCGTTTTTGCTCCAGTACACATGCACACATGTTTGTTTTACGCAACAACTGTTTATAGGAGGTGCACTGGCCAATGCACACAACCATGTGAGAGACGACACCATAATTTCTCTAACGTCCTAAGTGGATGCTGGGGACTCCGTAAGGACCATGGGGAATAGCGGCTCCGCAGGAGACTGGAATAGCGGCTCCGCAGGAGACTGGGCACAAAAGTAAAGCTTTAGAACTACCTGGTGTGCACTGGCTCCTCCCCCTATGACCCTCCTCCAAGCCTCAGTTAGATTTTTGTGCCCGAACGAGACGGGTGCAGGCTAAGGGGCTCTCCTGAGCTGCTTAGTGAAAAGTTTAGTTTTAGGTTTTTTATTTTCAGTGAGACCTGCTGGCAACAGGCTCACTGCATCGAGGGACTAAGGGGAGAAGAAGCGAACTCACCTGCGTGCAGAGTGGATTGGGCTTCTTAGGCTACTGGACATTAGCTCCAGAGGGACGATCACAGGCCCAGCCATGGATGGGTCCCAGAGCCGCGCCGCCGGCCCCGTTACAGAGCCAGAAGACAGAAGAGGTCCGGAAAATCGGCGGCAGAAGACGTCCTGTCTTCACCAAGGTAGCGCACAGCACTGCAGCTGTGCGCCATTGCTCCTCAGCACACTTCACACTTCGGTCACTGAGGGTGCAGGGCGCTAGGGGGGGGCACCCTGAGCAGCAATAAAAACACCTTAGCTGGCGAAAATACATCACATATAGCCCCCAGGGCTATATGGATGAATTTTAACCCCTGCCAGAATCCATAAAAAAGCAGGAGAAAAGTCCGCGAAAAAGGGGCGGAGCCTATCTCCTCCGCACACTGGCGCCATTTTCCCTCAGAGCTCAGTTGGAGGGAAGCTCCCCTGGCTCTCCCCTGCAGTCACTACACTACAGAAAGGGTTAAAAAAGAGAGGGGGGCACTAATTAGGCGCAGTATTAACAATACAGCAGCTACAAGGGGAAAAACACTTATATAAGGTTATCCCTGTATATATATTGCGCTCTGGTGTGTGCTGGCAAACTCTCCCTCTGTCTCCCCAAAGGGCTAGTGGGGTCCTGTCCTCTATCAGAGCATTCCCTGTGTGTGTGCTGTGTGTCGGTACATTTGTGTCGACATGTATGAGGAGAAAAATGATGTGGAGACGGAGCAGATTGCCTGTAATAGTGATGTCACCCCCTAGGGGGTCGACACCTGAGTGGATGAACTGTTGGAAGGAATTACGTGACAGTGTCAGCTCTGTATAAAAGACAGTGGTTGACATGAGACAGCCGGCTACTCAGCTTGTGCCTGTCCAGACGTCTCATAGGCCGTCAGGGGCTCTAAAGCGCCCGTTACCTCAGATGGCAGATATAGACGCCGACACGGATACTGACTCCAGTGTCGACGGTGAAGAGACAAATGTGACTTCCAGTAGGGCCACACGTTACATGATTGAGGCAATGAAAAATGTTTTACACATTTCTGATAATACGAGTACCACCAAAAAGGGGTATTATGTTCGGTGAGGAAAAACTACCTGTAGTTTTCCTGAATCTGAGAAATTAAATGAGGTGTGTGATGATGCGTGGGTTTCCCCCGATAACAACTGATAATTTCTAAAATGTTATTGGCATTATATCCTTTCCCGCCAGAGGTTAGGGTGCGTTGGGAAACACCCCCTAGGGTGGATAAAGCGCTCACACGCTTGTAAGAACAAGGGCTCTACCCTCTCCTGAGATGGCCCCCCTTAAGGATCCTGCTGATAGAAAGCAGGAGGGTATCCTAAAATGTATTTACACACATACTGGTGTTATACTGCGACCAGCAATCGCCTCAGCCTGGATGTGCAGTGCTGGGTTGGCGTGGTCGGATTCCCTGACTGAAAATATTGATACCCTAAATAGGGACAGTATATTTTTGCCTATAGAGCATTTGAAAGATGCATTTCTATATATGCGTGATGCACAGCGGAATATTTGCCGACTGGCATCAAGTCTAAGTGCGTTGTCCATTGCTACCAGTAGAGGGTTATGGACACGACAGTGGTCAGGTGATGCGGATTCCAAACGGCATTTGGAAGTATTGCCTTATTAAGGGGAGGAGTTATTTGGGGTCGGTCTTTCAGACCTGGTGGCCACGGCAACAGCTGGGAAATCCACGTTTGTACCCCAGGTCGCCTCTCAACATGAGAAGACGCCGTATTATCAGGCGCAGTCTTTTCGTGGACAAGCGGGCAAAAGGTTCCTCATTTCTGCCCCGTGACAGAGGGAGAGGAAAAAGGCTGCAGAAATCAGCCAGTTCCCAGGAACAGAAACCCTCTCCCGCCTCTGCCAAGCCCTCAGTATGACGCTGGGGCTTTACAAGCAGAATCAGGCACGGTGGGTGGCCCGTCTCAATGAATTTCAGCGCGCAGTGGGCTCACTCGCAAGTAGACCCCTGGATCCTTCAGGTGATATCTCAGGGGTACAAATTGGAATTCGAGACGTCTCCCCCTCGCCGTTTCCTAAAGTCGGCTTTACCGATGTCTCCTTCTGACAGGGAGACAGTTTTGGAAGCCATTCACAAGCTGTATTCCCAGCAGGTGATAATCAAGGTACCCCTCCTGCAACAGGGAACGGGGTATTATTCCACACTGTTGTGGTACCGAAGCCGGACGGCTCGGTGAGACCGATTCTAAATCTAAAATCTTTGAACACTTACATACAGAGGTTCAAATTCAAGATTGAGTCACTCAGAGCAGTGATTGCGAACCTGGAAGAAGGGGACTACATGATGTCTCGGGACATCAAGGATGCTTACCTTCATGTCCCAATTTACCCTTCTCACCAAGGGTACCTCAGGTTTATGGTACAGAACTGTCACTATCAGTTCAGACGCTGCCGTATGGATGGTCCACGGCACCCCGGGTCTTTACCAAGGTAATGGCCGAAATGATGATATTCCTTCGAAGGAAGGGAATTTTAGTTATCCCTTACTTGGACGATTCCCTGATAAGGGTAAGATCCAGGGAACAGTTGGAGGTCAGTGTAGCACTATCTCAGGTAGTGTTGCGGCAGCACGATTGGATTCTCAATATTCCAAAATCGCAGCTGGTTCCGACGACTCGTCTTCTGTTCCTAGGGATGATCCTGGACACAGTCCAGAAAAAGGTGTTTCTCCCGGAGGAGAAAGCCAGGGAGTTATCCGAGCTAGTCAGGAACCTCCTAAAACCGAGCCAACTCTCAGTGCATCAATGCACAAGGGTTCTGGGTAAAATGGTGGCTTCCTACGAAGCAATCCCATTCGGCAGATTCCACGCAAGAACTTTCCAGTGGGACCTGCTGGACAAATGGTCCGGGTCGCATCTTCAGATGCATCAGCGGATAACCCTGTCACCAAGGACAAGGGTGTCCCTCCTGTGGTGGTTGCAGAGTGCTCATCTTCTAGAGGGCCGCAGATTCGGCATTCAGGACTGGGTCCTGGTGACCACGGATGCCAGCCTGCGAGGCTGGGGAGCAGTCACACAGGGAAGGAATTTCCAGGGCTTATGGTCAAGCCTGGAGACATCACTTCACATAAATATCCTGAAGCTAAGGGCCATTTACAATGCTCTAAGCTTAGCAAGACCTCTGCTTCAAGGTCAGCCGGTGTTGATCCAGTCGGACAACATCACGGCAGTCACCCACGTAAACAGACAGGGTGGCACAAGAAGCAGGAGGGCAATGGCAGAAGCTTCAAGGATTCTTCGCTGGGCGGAAAATCATGTGATAGCACTGTCAGCAGTATTCATTCCGGGAGTGGACAACTGGGAAGCAGACTTCCTCAGCAGACACGACCTCCACCCGGGAGAGTGGAGACTTCACCCAGAAGTCTTCCACATGATTATAAACCGTTGGGAAAAACTCGACAGGTATTGCGCCAGGTCAAGGGACCCTCAGGCAATAGCTGTAGACGCTCTGGTAACACCGTGGGTGTACCAGTCAGTGTATGTGTTCCCTCCTCTGCCTCTCATACCCAAGGTACTGAGATTGATAAGATGGAGAGGAGTAAGCACTATATTCGTGGCTCCGGATTGGCCAAGAAGGACTTGGTAACCGGAACTTCAAGAGATGCTCACGGAGGATCCGTGGCCTCTACCTCTAAGAAGGGACCTGCTCCAGCAAGGACCCTGTCTGTTCCAAGACTTACCGCGGCTGCGTTTGACGGCATGGCGGTTGAACGCCGGATCCTGAAGGAAAAAAGGCATTCCGGATGAAGTCATCCCTATCCTGATCAAAGCCAGGAAGGATGTAACCGCAAAACATTATCACCGCATTTGGCGAAAATATGTTGCGTGGTGCGAGGCCAGTAAGGCCCGACGGAGGAAATTCAACTGGGTCGATTCCTACATTTCCTGCAAACAGGAGTGTCTATGGGCCTGAAATTGGGGTCCATTAAGGTTCAAATTTCGGCCCTGTCAATTTTCTTCCAAAAAGAACTAGCTTCAGTCCCTGAAGTTCAGACGTTTGTAAAAGGGGTACTGCATATACAGCCTCCTTTTGTGCCTCCAGTGGCACTTTGGGATCTCAATGTAGTTTTTGGGTTCCAAAAGTCACATTGGTTTGAACCACTTAAATCTGTGGAGTTAAAATATCTCACATGGAAAGTGGTCATGCTGTTGGCCCTGGCCTGGGCCAGGCGCGTGTCAGAATTGGCGGCTTTATCCTGTAAAAGCCCTTATCTGATTTTCCATTCGGACAGGGCGGAATTGAGGACTCGTCCTCAGTTTCTCCCTAAGGTGGTTTCAGCGTTTCACCTGAACCAACCTATTGTGGTGCCTGCGGCTACTAGGGACTTGGAGGACTCCAAGTTGCTAGACGTTGTCAGGGCCCTGAAAATATATGTTTCCAGGACGGCTGGAGTCAGAAAATCTGACTCGCTGTTTATCCTGTATGCACCCAACAAGCTGGGTGCTCCTGCTTCTAAGCAGGCTATTGCTCGTTGGATTTGTAGTACAATTCAGCTTGCACATTCTGTGGCAGGCCTGCCACAGCCAAAAATCTGTAAATGCCCACTCCACAAGGAAGGTGGGCTCATCTTGGGCGGCTGCCCGAGGGGTCTCGGCTTTACAACTTTGCCGAGCAGCTACTTGGTCAGGAGCAAATACGTTTGTAAAATTCTACAAAATTGATACCCTGGCTGAGGAGGACCTGGAGTTCTCTCATTTCTTGCTGCAGAGTCATCCGCACTCTCCCGCCCGTTTGGGAGCTTTGGTATAATCCCCATGGTCCTTACGGAGTCCCCAGCATCCACTTAGGACGTTAGAGAAAATAAGAATTTACTTACCGATAATTCTATTTCTCGTAGTCCGTAGTGGATGCTGGGCGCCCATCCCAAGTGCGGATTGTCTGCAATACTGGTACATAGTTATTGTTACCAAAAAATCGGGTTATTGCTGTAGTGAGCCATCTTTTCTAGAGGCTCCTCTGTTATCATGCTGTTAACTGGGTTTAGATCACGAGTTATACGGTGTGATTGGTGTGGCTGGTATGAGTCTTACCCGGGATTCAAAATCCTTCCTTATTGTGTACGCTCGTCCGGGCACAGTATCCTAACTGAGGCTTGGAGGAGGGTCATAGGGGGAGGAGCCAGTGCACACCAGGTAGTTCTAAAGCTTTACTTTTGTGCCCAGTCTCCTGCGGAGCCGCTATTCCAGTCTCCTGCGGAGCCGCTATTCCCCATGGTCCTTACGGAGTCCCCAGCATCCACTACGGACTACGAGAAATAGAATTATCGGTAAGTAAATTCTTATTTTTGAATCGGGAGCCATCTGCCAGCCAATCAGAGCTCATAGACCGGCAGCCAATCATAATGTGCTATAATGTGTAAGGGGCATTGCTATTGTGTGGGATAATGTTATAAGGGGCATTACTGTGTGTCATAATGTGTAAGTGGCATTACTGTGTGGCAAAATGTATAAGGGGCATTACTGTGTGGCATCATTTATAGGGGGCATTACTTTATGGCATATTGTTTTATAAGGGGCACTATTACTGTGTGGCATAATGTGTATAAGGAGTACTACTGTGTGGCAGGACGTGAATGGACTCTACTGTGTGGTTTAACGTAGATGGGCTCTACTGTGGTGTAACGTGAATAAGGGGCACTACTGTGTGACGTAACATCAATAAGAGGCACTACTGTAACCTAACGTGAATAAGGGGGGGGGGGGGGTGAGGTTTAAGTTTTGCCTAGGGTGCCGAGAAACCTTGCACCGGCCCTGCCCCTGGGGTAATCGTGTCCAACAGTATTGTTTCCTTTGGACCAGAGTTTTTCTGGTACTTCCTTTAATCAGTCAGGTACATCAGCCAGATCTTGTTTTGGTGCTGGGTTGGAATCTTGTCTTATATGATATATCTGTATGGCTGCTTCCATCTGTTGATGAACCTTCTCTGGTAATTTACTGGAAAATTGAATTCCTTTTGGTGTGTACTGTATGCAGGCTTGAATCAACTTTAGAACATCTGCTCCTAATAAGTTTACTGGGCAAGTACTAGAGGTGAGGAATTGGACCGGAATGGGAGTTTCGTCTTCAATGGTTAATACCATAGGTTTGCTTTCCTTTAATTTCACTGTAGTTCCTTCTAAACCAGTTGCTAGAAGTGTCTCAGTGGTCATTAATTCACTTGGTACCTCCTGTTGCTGTAAAATAGTTCGGCTTGCTCCAGAGTCTATAATGCATTGATATTGGTGACCTGTTGGCAGTACAAGGGTCACTTGATCATTTTCTTGTTCAGATGGTGTTTTGGCAGGGAGGTACCTCGGGAAGCCACTTTTTCATGCTTTAGGTTTTTCTTGCTGTTTTCACACCATTCTTTGTATTTCCTGCAATTCTTTTTGAAATGTCCTTCTTGCTTGCAGAAATAACACTTTCTGTCATCTTGCTTGGTTCCTTCTTTTGAGTTCCTTCCGGTGGCCCCTTGTGATGGGCTTCTGGTCTTTCACTTGCTTTGTTCCTGTACAACGTGTACTGTTACCTTCGGTATTGCATTCTTTTCTTTGGCTTTTCTTATTTTTTCATTCTCCCTTTCCTCCATTCCTTCTAGCACCTGAACTATTGCGTCAAGTTCCATATAAGAGGTTTCTGGCCTGACCTGGAACAACTGAGTTCTGTAGACTTCTGACAACCCATTTAGGAATTTAGTTTTTAACTGTCTTTTATGTTGAGGGTTATCCGTTGCATAACCTTCATCAGTGTGTCGTATAGTGACTTTATCATAGTAAGTTCTGATGGACTCAGTCTTTTCCTGTTTCAAATCTGGGGCTGCTGGTGCTCTGAGCTTCTGTGCATGACACCATCTCTTAAGTCTTGTCATGTACATCTGTCCACTCTCAAACGTTGTTTTATTTTCCTCTGTCGGAGCGTCCGCTATGGCTGGGCAATCATCTACTGCATCTGCTTTTAACATGGTGCTTACTGTTTGGGCAGTTCCTGGTCCTAGTATAGCCTCACACAACTGGTGGTAGTCGACCCATGCCGGTGTCCATATGGTTTGAATTCTTTCCATATAGGCATAAAATGCTGCTGGGTTTTTTCTAGGATCTGGGGACTTGGCAACTATACTTGCGAGGTCGTTGCCATACCATGGTTTGTGGTGTTGGCTCTGTACGATATATGGTTCGTTCGTCCTGGCTACATCATCTGGGTTGCGTATTCTCTGTACTTGTACTGGATACAGAAAAACAGGCAATGATGACCGTCTTTCAGCATTTCTAGTTGCGTAGATATCTTGGCATGGTGGTTCATGGGGTGAAATCCAGTTTCCACAATTTGGGCAGTGTTCATATCCTTCTGGAACGCAAAACTGACATACCGGACACAATCTTTCTGGAAAATGTGTCACTTTATTCTGTACATTATCCACCTGGGCATGAAAAGCTGTAGAGGCTGTGTCTTGACCCCTTGCTTCTCCCCTCTGCCTGATTTGCACCCTTTCGCCTATAGTTCCTGATTGTGGACTATTGTCTACTGGACTCATAGCTTGATTCCAGGTGTCCACCACTCGTTTAAACATGAGGGGAGCCTTAGGTGGCCAGTTTCTTTGCTTTGATCTTGTTGGGGTTTCCTGTGATAAAGTATCAGGACACTGGGGCATACTCTGTACACATAGCTCAGGTAAATCATTCGGGTTTGCAACCACAGATCCTTTCAAGATAGGGCTGGCTATTCGCCACTCTTTTCCTGGCCCATCTCTTTTCAATTTTACTGTTAGTGAGCTTGTAGATGATTCCATTCTGTTCATAATAGGGGTACCTGGGTGTGCATGCATGTCTGAGTATAGGGGTGGGGCATAGTGTGGAGGTGCTGTTGCTGAAGTTACAGGCAGTGAGTTTGACGCTGGTTGTGGTGCTATTGGGTACTCTGGTACAATGGGGAAATCATTTTCCTCATCTCTTCTTCTATTTTCTGCTTCTAATTCTTTTGCTACAGTGATCCAGATGGATACTTGATCTCTACAATTATGCTTAATTATCCAACTCTTGTTACAGGAGGCAAATTTTTCCCATTTCTCTAGGTCTAGTGTCCCTTCTGACGGAAAACCTGCTCTTTTGAAAATTTTACTTATTCCTTTCGGAGCTTTTCTCCCCTCCCTGTTACTGACAATATCCACGGGTTTTATCGGGCCCTGACATCTTTACAGACCGCGCTCCCATGCCTGGGTGATCATGCGCGGAACCCCTCCTGATGTGGTATTTTAGTAACCCCGTATGAGGGACTTAAAATCTCCTTGTGAGACGCTGACTCTGAGGAATCTCTTCTATCCTTGTACCTAAAGAGCTCCTTAAATCCGTCTGTGGACAAATGACTGGGTTGTAGTGTTGCCCCTTCCTCCCTGTATTGGTGGAAAATCTATTAGTACTGCTCCCCAAGTGAGACCTGCATAATAGATTATTTCTTCTGGATCACTGAGATGCGTCCCTAATATTATTGTTAAGTCACTTCAAGGGTCTATCCCCCTGCCTATATAGACTCCTGCTTGTACCAGTACCCCTGTTGTTCCTTGTGTTCTTGGTAAACTCCCCACTATTGGATTGGTAGAATTCCTACCACCTTTGGCGCTCTTGATCCTACAGTCTGAATTACAATATATGCAGTACAATGTGTGCAGGAGAATCTAGTTACTGGCACTGGTTCCATTGTTTAGCAGACACCCGACTCCCCCCACCTTTTCGAAAGCATATTGACAGAGTACATACAACAGTGCAAGGATCCCAAAACAAGGATGACAATAGGTGCTATATCTGACAGACTCTCGACCACCTCTTATATCTGGTTTTTCTGTCTTCTGGATACCCTCTTACTGCTATGTCTGTTATCTGTGTGCGCGGCAGCTGTTTGAGGCTGTACGGGCAAATGGGTCTTAGACCTGGGATTATGTGGTTCCTAGGCCAATAGGTTATGATGTTAGACCAATCATTCTCAATGTAATGTTCCAACAATTCCCTTTTTTTTTTAAATGACAACCTATTGTATAATAAAATTCATCATCATTTTCCACATAACCAAATGAGACTTCAGTGCTTGTAATTGCCACCAATCTCGGTGCTACGGACCCTTTGTATTTTCTTAACACAACAACACAGGTACAAGATTTGCATACACCTCTTTGGTTATTTATCAATTCAAACTGTTTATCAGCATTAGAATACACCTTGGCCATACGCCACCTTTTTTAAATGTAAAAGTTTCCTGGATTTTTTATTAATTCCCCCTGTGCACTTGTGACAAATTAGCTGAAGATATTTACCCACAATTCAACAATATGACATACATGTATGGTACCTTAAAAATTGTTACTTCTGACTGACACTGGGCTCTTTAAGATATTCTCTGATCTTCCCAACTGGACTTCCCCAGATACATTCAAGAAGCGCTGAGTCAAGTGAGCAGGTAGAAATCTACACATTAAATCTCACTTACAGTACCTGTTTTTTTTTATCAGCGGTTCCTGAAAGATCAGAGGATTTGTTGCCAGTGGAGGAGATGCTGGAAAATCCCGGACGAGCACCCAAAAATGTTAGGGTACTTTAACCACTTAAGGTCTGGTCTATTAACTCTCTTCAGTAATCAGTCAGAATTCTTTTCCTTTAGCAACCGGTTGGAGGTCAGTAAATGAAAAGATGACACACAGGATTATGTGTAACCTAGGCAAATCATAGCTGACCTGCTTAGGGCTCGTTACAGGTTTATTCTTATAGTTTAAAGACAAAGGAATCATGCTTGCCAATACATTTAGCCAATCAGAATACACCATGTATGTCTCAGAACCTGAAATACATCAATTGTCATACAAGATTTTAATTAGCAATTAGAACATTCTTGAATATGGTTTATTGCTTTGTGATTATCAGTCTCTCGGACATATATACTCAAAACATTCTTCCCGATCTTCCTGATTGGCCTTGGACACATCTGGCGTTGTATGTCCTTGAACAATTCATGCTTTAAACAAGATATTCGGAGTATATAGTTTTCTGAATATCTGTGCAATATTTAAGGATACATGAACACATTTGTGATTAATAGTAAATATCTTAATCAATGCGAAAAAGCTTGAATCAATATATTTGCTATACTGCGGAAGCTCCTACACCATCAGCAGTTTGCGGATTATCGCACCGATGCGAAGAAAAAGAACGAGCGAACAACTCGGAATGAGGGCCCCTGTTCCATCAGCAAAAACAATACTAGAGATAGAGCCACACTAGTCGCGGCGCTCCGTCTGTGCCGGGCGCACCCAGGCACAGACGGAGCCGCGACTAGCGTGGCTCTATCACTGGATGATTGCGGCTCCATCTGTATGGCTGAGAAATACCATCAGTGGGAAAGAAATATACTTACCTGTGCTGTAAACACTCACCTTCCGTAAGCTGCACCTCATGGTCAGTCCTGGAACCGGAGACATCACATTATTATTATTATTATTATTATTATTACATTTTATTTATAAGGCACCACAAGTGTTTAGCAGCGGTGTACAAAGGACAGTACAAGGAGACAAAACTTAGCATTACAGTAAATAAATAACAGAAATAGAGTACAGGTAACACAGAGCACCACAATTCTCATACATAATACAGCTAAGATGTTAGTAGTGAGGGAGTAATCATCGTACTACTTGGGGCTGGCGGCCATAGATAGAGATGAGCCTTTACCAGCAGGAGAGAAAGCGGTAAAGATGGTCGCTGAGTAGGAGAGAGCTGCGAGTGATATGTGAGGAGAAGAGGGCCTAGATAACAAGATGAAAGAGGGCCCTGCACTGAAGAGCTAACAATCTAGTGAGGAAGGGGCGATAGACAGGTGACATATGGTGCAAGCAGGCGGGAGGAAGCCTTATGGCAGCATGTAAGCAAAGCAGAGATGTTCAAGGCATGAGGCAGGGGGATGGAGGAGCAGCCTCAGGACTAGGTTATGCGTCGGCGGGATATACTTTGATGAATGGGTGGGTTTTCAGTGCCCGTTTGAAGCTTTGTAAGGTTGGGGAGAGTTTAATGGAGCGGGGGAGCGCGTTCCACTGAAGGGGTGCAGAACTCGAGCATGGGAACCAGTGACGGGGGCAGAGGAGAGGCAGAGCTCATCGGCGACCATATTGGGAGGGAGTATGAATGGAGAGGAGGTTTGAGATGTAGGGAGCAGTGGAATTAGAGAGGGTCTTGTATGTGAGGGTGAGGAGTGTCAAGAGGATTCTGTAGGGGAATGGGAGCCAGTGCAGGTATTGGGGAATGGGAGTGGCAGATGTGGGGCGGCGGGAGAGGAAGATGAGCCTAGCTGCGGAGTTGAGGACAGATTGGAGGGGAGTGAGGTGGGAGCAAGTGAGGCCAGTGAGGAGAACATTGCAGTAGTCGAGTCGTGAGATGACCAGTGAGAGGATGATGAGTTTAGGTGCACTCTGGGAGAGAAATGGCCTAATGCGAGCAATGTTGCGTAGCTGGAAATGACAGGATTGCGCCAGAGCGTGGATGTGGGGTGCAAAGGAGAGGGAGGAGTCAAGAGTGATGCCCAGGCAGCGGAGTTGGGGAACGGGGGAGATGATGGTGTTGTCAACAGTGATGGAGATATTGGGGGTCATTCCGAGTTGATCGTAGCTGTGCTAAATTTAGCACAGCTACGATCATGTTCCCAGACATGCGGGGGGACGCCCAGCACAGGGCTAGCCCGCCCTGCATGTCTGTTCGGCCCCCCCACACAAGTACAAAAGCATCGCACAGCGGCTTTTGTACTTGTTGAGTAACTCCCGGCCATCGCAGCTCCTGCGGCTGTTCGGGAGTTGCTCGTCACTGCCCCTGGTCGAAATGGTTGCGTGTGATTTCACGCAGCCACTGCAGCCCGCCCCCGCATGGCCTGGCCACGCCTGCATTGGCCGGACCGCGCCGCCAAAACGGTGGCCAAACGCCGCCGTGCCACCCCCTCCCACCCAGCAACCGCCTCTGCCTGTCAATTAGGCAGAGGCGATCGCTAGGGAGCTACGGCCTTCGGTTGTCCGGCATGCGCCGGCGCACTGCAGTGCTGGTGCATGCGCAGTTCCAACCCGATCGCTGCAGCGAACAATCGGGTTGAAATGACCCCCATTGGTAGGGGGTGTTACTCTGGCTGGGGGAAAGATAATGATTTTAGTTTTGTCCATGTTGAGCTTTAGAGAGCGCTCAGACATCCAGGAGGAGATTGCGGAGAGGCAGCTGGAGACCTGAGAGAGGACAGAGGAGGACAGATCAGGAGATGAGAGGTAGCGTTGTGTGTCATCAGCATAGAGGTGGTATTGAAGGCCAAAGGAGTAAATGAGCGCACCCAGGGAAGTGGTGTACAGGGAGAACAGAAGGGGGCCGAGGACAGAACCCTGAGGGACACCAACAGGAAGGATGGAAGGGTGTGAGGTGGTGCCGGAGGCAGACACAGAGAAGGAGCAGTTAGTGGGGTGAGAGGTAAACCAGTCGAGGACAGTGCTAGAAAGGCCAGCATTTTGGAGTGTGCGGAGGAGGAGAGGATGATCCATGGTGTCAAAGGCAGCAGAGAGGTCCAGAAGGATGAGCAGAGAGAAGTGGCCCCTGGATTTTGCTGAAAGCAGGTCATTGGTGACTTTCACCAGGGCAGTCTCAGTTGAGTGGAGTGGGCGAAAGCCAGATTGTAGTGGCTCAAGGATAGAGTTGTCAGAGAGGTAGCTTGTGAGACGGCTGTAGACTAGTGGTTCAAGTAGTTTGGAAGTGAATGGGAGAAGAGAGATGGGGCGTTAGCTAGTTGGTGATCAAGGGTCGAGGTTGGGTTTTTTGAGAATAGGTGAGACCAGAGCATGTTTGAATGGTGAGGGAAAGATGGCGGTAGAGAGTGATAGGTTGAAGAGGTGAGCAAGGTGGGAGCAGGCAGTGGGGGAGAGGGAGCCGAGAAGACAGGAGGTGAGGGGGTCCAAGGGGCAGGTTGAGGGGGGGGGGATAAGATGAGTGAGTGGAATTCCTTGTTTGTAGTGGGGTGGAATGAGGACAGAGTGGGATAGATGGAGCGTAAGGATGATGGGGGCAGGGGGCAGCATATGGGAGACAGAAGGAGATATCGTGTTGGATTTCCTCTATTTTGGAGATGAAGAAGGAGGCAAAGTCAGTGGCAGTGATTGAGGATGGGAAGGGAGGAGGAGGGGGGCGAAGGAGAGTGTTGAAAGTTTCAAAGAGATGGCGTGGACTGGGGGACTGAGAAGAGATGAGTAATTGGAAAAAGCATTGCACATCCGAGTGGAGAAACCAGATTAATACCAGACACAATTATCTAATCGGAACAGGAGGTAGCAACCACTGAACCTTGCTGCTGGGCTGGGAATAAGATCATCACCAGTACACGTGCCTCAGATACCCTTTCTCATCTTGGTCAGTGCCATGCCATTAACACAAACTGTCTGAGGTCTATTGGGACAGTGCAGGGGTTTAATGCCAGGACTGGGCTAAGGTCTACTGACCTGGGCTGAGCTGGGGGCAGGTGTTTGGGGCTGAGGTCTATTGCCTGGGACTGGGCAGAGATCTAATTTCTGGGGAAGCTGCACTGTACTGTAGGCTTCAAGACAGGATGGGATCCTGGTAATGGGAAATAGCTGTGGCCTGGGGAAAGTGAAAGGGTCTGGATGCAGCTGAAGGGCTGGTGGCTGAGGAACTGTCTAGGGTGGATGAACAGAGTGCACCTGCCTGGTCTCCATGTTACCTACTTGTCCTGACGGGCTCCTCTTCTCTTCATTCTGTCCTCCTCTTTGCATTGGATGCTGGCTCTGCTGGTTGGACTTCCTCCATGGCATACTAGGATTGCTCCTCCAGGTCCGGCATACTTCACTTGAAATGCTTGATGTGGTTTGATCTGCACTGCTTCTTCCTCTAGCGGGTATTTGAACATCCCACTTGTATCTGCCATAGTCATACTTTAGCTGCTCAGTGTGCGGGACTTAGACTAACGGTCATATTTATCAATATTATTTTCATTAAAATAATGTGGAAATAGGGTGTTTTCACACCCTTTTCACATTACTTTAGTACCACCTGAATGTACCAAAGACCAATTGAAGGAGAATTCCCAAAATTATACCCCAAGCACTTAAATTCACTTTGTTTTTTAGTAATCACATCGCATTTCCCAAATTTGTAATGAGAAATGCAATCTGCTCGAATTTACAAAAAAACCAACAACTTGTAATAAAATTCAGGAGGGAGCCCTGTGATAATAATGCCATCTTCAGATAGTGTTAACAGGGCTTCCCTCTGGTTCCCCTTCTCCTGCACAGCCTTCTCTGCCTGCATGTGGCTTATGTTGTTGCATCTACTGACAACATTGTCATACAGCCTGGCTCCCTGCTAGATGGCCAGGGTCAGTGTTTGCTGATTCTGGCCCCCAGGATTGCACGCACCTGGTTGGCTCTTTTGGGAGCAGAGAGGATGTTACATAACTCTAGAGTGCTGTCACTAGACCCTACCCAGGTTTTACTTCCAGCCTCTCGGCCACTTTAATACTAAGGACACGGGAAGTATTCTCACACCCAGGCAAACATGTGAATGCAGAATATTATAACTTTTTTTGCTGAAAATGCGTCTTAGTCCCAACGCAATGTAACTAGGATGCACCAGGAGACTGATAAAGCCTACAGATTTACCCTATATTAAACACTATAAAAGGTTAAGAGACACACTACGCAATTGGCGCACAAGGTACCGTAAGGGTACGCCCTTAGCGTAGCGGACGCTGTATCGGGAGCGAGCCGCTCGAGCGACACAAACGCTCGCGAGAATACGCTGTTGGTATCAAGCACACCATAGGCTGCCGATTACCGTAATGATACGCTACCAGCGTAGCGGACGCTCGAGACCACGAGGAGATCACAAGCAGCGCTGACGCTCACAGAATTAAACCTTAATAACTATACCTTAAAGAATGTACTTATACTGTAAACCTTTATGCAGTGATAATGTGTAGATGCAACGCAATGTAACCTTGTTAGTTTAAAAGCTGTATGAGCGACTGAGACGCTCAGAGAACCCTTAGAAATACAATAAACACTCAAATACCGATCTAAGGTTCTAACACCTTTAAGAGAGAGAGAATGAACGTTCAATTGCAAAAGAATATACAGTACAGTTTATACACTACCAGGCTAACATAAATATCTAACAGAATTACTACACGTTAAAATACAATAGCAACACTATTACATTTAAGGGGAAGGAGAGAGAGAATGGCTTACAACAAATAGGAGGTAAAATGGTTGCAGAGAACTTACGCACAAGGGGAAACAATCGCAAGCGCCTTTCTGGATATCCAGCTCCCGATTATCAGTGATGAGAACCGTTGAGAAGAGTAGAGTGGAGCTGGCCCAGGTCGGCTTGTCTTTATATACACTTACACACAGTACAGTACAATGGTCCCTACATTCTTATTGTTCATTGGACACAGGAATCCGTCTCCGCATTATAACAAAAGGTCATAGGTTGGTTCATACAGGTGGGCTGTGACTATTTCAAACTGCTCAAGTGGGAGGGAAACTCAGGTTTCCCGCCGCATGGGTAATAAACTGCAAATATAGTAAATGTCCATAAACTTCTTATAGTCATAACTATACGCACGAGCGATTAATCCGTTTCTAACTATCACCGGAATATTGCTAATTATATACCCTTCCGATGGATACTAAACACCACTGTGTAACCCATGTCTGACCCTTCGTATCAAACAAAGAGGGATCTCTTTGTCTCTGAACATGCTACATTAACTAAACTTTCAGATTCTATCAACGGGACCATAATCTACAAAATACATTATATGACTAAAATATGTAACGATTGAGTCGCCCGCTAGACGCACACAAACTCTACCGTAAATGCGCATACCGTGCGCATGCGAGTGCACGCGACTGCGAGTATATGCACGCACGGGAGGGCTCATGCACGTGCAGCGGGCACACGCATGAGGTGCATATATGGCAATGTGCAGCGTGATATTTTTCTGACTTTGACAGTCCACCCTTTGGCAGTCACCAATAACTGCCACTTCCTAAAACAGTTCAAAAAGAGAAAAATATATGTCATGTATAATACATTTCTATGATTGGGTAAGGGAGAAGAGAAGAAGGTGGGAAAAAGGTATGACCTAGTGAGATAGTAGAAGCATGTATGTATGAGTCCATGTTTGAGGGGTCATGTATCATCGTGCCGTACGTGTTTTAAATCAAGCTTCGAGGTATTGCGAAGTATACATTTGAATTCCTTCTTATCCCGTGGTACGGGTCTGTGGATGGGCTGTCAAACTTTAAGGAGCTCTTTTCGGCTTTTGGTTGCAACAAAATGGGGGAGCACATTTTAGTTGATGATACATGAATGGGGGGATATGTGAGTGCTGATATCTGTGCCTATATTCCCTATCGACTATGTGTGTCATTACCTGAAGGTTGTAGAGATGAAGATAAGGAGCAATTATGGTAAATGCAGTCATAAACTATGTGAGTTTAATATACATTTGTTGATTGAAGTCTTGTCTGGTGTCTTGTCTTGATGTACATGTTGACTGTAGTCTCCCGATGCTTTTGCTATAATTGCTTGAGCAAAAAGCTTTCTCAATGTCCATAGACTTACAAAAGTGTTGGGCTATCGTAAAATTTTAAAATCGCTAGGGATATTGGGGGTCTATGGCATTGTCCATCAATGGTCTGTGTAAAAGGTTGTCAAATTCTTCTTCCAAGCGGATGTCTTTGTACCTTGGAGGAAAACAAAGGAGAAACGGGTGAAAGAAATGGACCGTGGAATCACATTATCATCACAACATTGTCTCTATCGTTGGGTCATAAATCAAATCAGTCGTTGTTATTACAGAATCTTCACTTCTTAAACTCATCACTCGGGCGCTTACACTTTACACTTTGTTAAAACCCGAACGCATCTAAATATCAGACCGACCAATATGATGACACCCAGAATACACAAAAGAAATTTACCTACATCCATTATAATTCCTTGAGCCCATTCTCCTAAACCAGAGAACCAATTTCGTGGGTTCAACCATGACACCCAACCGGTCAGCTCATTACCCACAGCAGTAAGGGTGAGATTGTGTTTCCTTCGGAACTCCCATTTTAATTGCAAAATGTCATCCATCTTTTGGTCTATGACCTCGGCTGGGTCCTCAGTGCTGTTTGTGATATACGTGCAGCACTTTATTCCATACTGAGTTGCTAGGGTAACACAATACCCGCCTGTCACAGCCGTGAGATAATTGAGAATCATCCTATGCTGAACCAGTTCTGTTTTGTAGGCTTGTAACTCTCTCCCAGTATACCTGAATGTGTCATCATACATTTCAGTGATATTGTCTAATAAATTTGCAAGCGCAGATATATATTTATAATTTATCACTCCTCTGGCGGTACGAGTGATATCTAACGCGATTAGGAATTGAATCCCGGTGGATTCATGGATCAGGTCAGAAGCCGGATGCTCTGTTCTTTCTATCAGGTGCCGTTTAACGATGTGCTCGTAATGAGTGTGAGTATAAGGAGCTGGGGCACTGCGGTGAATATCTTTCATTTTGGTATGTGATACAGTCATTACCTCAGGCAATACTTTTCCAATATAACACAATCCCTCTGAGTTTGGGGCAAGCCACTTATATGCCTTTCTCCCGCATATGAAATATGCATCATCGGGGAGAACATATGGGACTGAATATGTTAGAACCATGTTACACATCTTCCATGTGAACCCTCCTAACCCTAATTCTCCCATCTGTCTAGTACACGTATCCGGTTGTATGATATGTGCACAGTATCCTGGTGATACTTCTCCAACTCTCATGGTCCTACTTCCTAGGGTATACCTATATCGGAAATATCTTCCACTATCGGCTATGTGGCGTATAAGCTCTGTATCTGTAGGCATTCTATCGGCTCTATATGAAAAGGTCATGGTTTTGTTATTCCATGACACTTCCCAATTTCCCGGCTTTCGGGGATTGGAAATGTTAAAACACACTAAGGACCTATCCACATGGCATTGGTGGAGCTTCAAACTAGGAGGACTAGAGATGTTAAACCTCTTGTCCACCGGCCTCCCACCACTTAACTCAAGTACCTCCCCTATCGTTAAAGGAAATGGTACTAGTCCTGACTTGCTGTGACCTTGAGGTACTTGAGAGCATACCCAGCAGTCTGTTTGGTTTAACACCTTACCCACTAATGAGTGATAGTCACCCACTGGATGCCGGTCCATGTTAATGTTAAAACTGGACTGACATTTCTTGACGCACCCATCCTCAACTAAGTTATCACAATGCCTACAGATGCAATTTTCTTCAGCTAACAATCCTTCACAGTTCATTCTATGGTCAATGCTACCAGATCGTTTTCTGATACTCGCCTTTGCTTGGTGATTATGTTGTTCTTGGAAATCTACGCCTCCATCTCTGTCATCAGAACCCATTCCAGAACCTCTCTCGACCTCCATGGTACTCTCGCCGGAACAGACTGCTCTGGTCAACATCATGGTCAACAGGAAAATCCGGGTCACAGTCTCTTGGGGCAAATCCATCTTATAGGAGGAAATGGAGAAAAATGAGAAGGGGGAAAGAAATAATTGAGGGAGATGGGATGGGAGGTGGAGAAAAACAATAAAAGGAAACAGGGGATCGACAACTGCCTCCGATCTTATTATTCTCAATGCTCAGGTGCCGTCTCAATCTTCCTGAAACAGACACTTCAGTGATACAACTTCCTGGATCAGCAACCTTCTTACAATGGGACGAATGAACCCAAGTCTCTCTCTCGGCAACCTTCAATGCTGTAGTGCTAATCAATAAGACTTGGTATGGTCCTTCCCATCTGTCAATGAGGCAACCTGAGCGTAGAAAATTCCGTATCATTACATAATCCCCAGGTTCAATGTCATGACAATTACTATCTGGCAGATCAGGAATCACCAACTTCAAATTATCATTCTGATTCCTTAGCTGTTTACTCATCTTAACCAAGTACTTTACAGTCACTTCATTGTTACACTTCAAATCATCCTGAGGGTTAATCATAACATGCGGTTGTCGACCAAACAGAATTTCAAAGGGGGACAGATTAAGAGGGGACCTGGGAGTGGTTCTGATGCTGTATAGTACAATGGGTAAAGCTTCTGGCCATGTCAATCCTGTTTCTGCCATAACTTTGCTCAATTTATTTTTAATAGTGCTGTTCACTCTTTCTACCTTCGCACTTGCCTGGGGGCGGTACGGAGTGTGCAGCTTACTATTAATTCCCATCAACTTACACATTCCTTGAAAGACATCACTTGTAAAATGGGTACCCCTATCACTTTCAATTATTCTAGGGATACCGTATCTACACACAAATTCCTGCACAATTTTCTTAGCAGTAAACATAGCGGTATTTGTGGCCGCAGGAAATGCTTCAACCCAATTTGAAAACACATCTATACAAACTAGTACATACTTCAAATTTCGACAAGGGGGTAATTGTATGAAATCAATCTGTATTACTTGAAAAGGGCCGTCTGTTGGTGGGATATGAGATGGTTCTGTTGGTATTGCTTTCCCGATATTCTTCCTCAAGCAGGTGAGGCATGTCATTGCTCTCTTACCTGCATGGGAAGAAAATCCTGGGGCGCACCAGTAAGCTCTTACTAGCTTACACATCCCTTCTTTGCCCAGATGAGTCAGCCCGTTTGCTGCTTCCGCTAGACTTGGAAGGTATGCTCTTGGTGCCACTGGTTTACCCTGTCCATCTGTCCAGAGTCCTGAGGACTCCTGGCCATATCCTTTTAACCTCCAAACTGCCTTTTCCTGTGGGGAACACAAATTTTGCATTTCACACAATTTCTGTGTGTTAACAGTATTAAATACCATCAGTTGTGTGATGTCTGTCTGTATGGGGGTACCAGCTGCTAACTTAGCAGCTTCGTCTGCTCGGCTGTTACCAAGTGATACCGGGTCTTGGCTATATGTATGTGCTTTACACTTGATAACAGCCACTCTGTCGGGTTCCTGTATCGCTGTTAGAAGCCTTTTGATGTGAGCTGCATGCGCTACCGGTGTACCAGCTGCCGTCATGAAATTTCTGAGGCACCATAGGGCTCCGAAATCATGGACTACCCCGAAGGCGTATCTAGAATCAGTATAGATATTGGCTGACTTTCCCTTAGCCAATTCACATGCTCTGGTTAGGGCAACCAGTACAGCAACCTGGGCTGAATGAGGTGGGCCTAGCGGTTCTGCTTCTATGGTGCCTTGGTCATCTACGACTGCGTATCCAGTAAACAAGTCTCCCGAGTCCGTCTGTCTGTGACAACTACCGTCAGTGTAGAAAGTAAAATCTACATCTTCCAGTGGGTTGTCACTGATGTCAGGCCTTGCCGTGAAATTTTGGGTCAAATATTCCATACAATCATGCATGTCTTTTTCTGTGCTAAATCCTCCTTCACCATTACTCTCATCCTCCACCCTTTGTGCCTGTCCAGGCACACCTGGGAGATACGTTGCAGGATTTAATGCGCTGCATCTCTTTATGGTGATGTTTACGGGGGCCATCAATGCCAATTCCCATCTTGTAAACCGCGCTGATGAGACGTGTCTGGTTTGGGCAGAATTTAGCAAGGCTGACACTGCATGTGGCGTGTGGATTGTGAGGTTGTGTCCTAGCACTACATCTTCGCATTTTGTTACTAGCAATGCTATCGCAGCAACACTTCGCAAGCATGTGGGGAGGGATCGCGCTACCATGTCTAGCTGAGCGCTGTAGTATGCTACCGGCCTGCTGGCATCACCGTGCTTTTGGGTTAGGACGCCTGCCGCGCAACCAGCACTTTCTGTTCCGTACAGCTCAAAGGGTTTCCCATAGTCTCGCATACCTAATGCTGGTGCCTGCGTTAGGCACTGTTTAAGTCTCTCAAATGCCATCTCAGATTCGTCTGTATGCGAAATCCGATCAGGTTTGTTTGATGAGACCATCTCCTGTAAAGGTAATGCTAGTATGGAAAAACCTGGGATCCAGTTACGGCAATACCCACACATTCCTAAAAACGTTCTGATCTGTTGCTGGGTTTGTGGCAGAGTCATATCTCGAATTGCTTAAATTCTATTAGCTGTCAGGTGTCTCAGTCCTTGTGTCAGACAGTGTCCCAAATATTTTACCCTAGTCTGGCATAATTGCAACTTATCTTTTGAAACCTTGTGTCCGGTTTCTGAGAGATGAATCAGGAGTTGTTTCGTATCTCTCAGGGACGATTCGAGTGAATCAGAACACAGAAGTAGATCGTCTACATACTGTATTAATATTGATCCACTCTCAGGTTGAAAAGACTGTAAACAATCATGTAAGGCTTGTGAGAAAATACTTGGACTGTCAATGAAACCTTGTGGTAAGCGAGTCCAGGTGTATTGAACTCCTCTGTATGTGAACGCAAACAAATATTGGCTGTCAGGGTGCAGAGGTACCGAGAAGAAGGCGGAGCAGAGGTCAATTACAGTGAAAAATTTCGCAGTGGGAGGGATTTGCATAAGGATGACAGCTGGATTTGGCACTACGGGGAACTGACTCTCAACTATTTTGTTAATCCCCCTTAGATCCTGTACTAGCCTGTAACCCCTCCCCCCACTCTTTTTAACAGGGAAGATGGGACTATTGGCAGTGCTGGATGTTCTTACCAGAATGCCCTGTTGTAGCAAGCGCTCTATTACGGGGTACACTCCTAACTCCACCTCTGGCTTCAGAGGGTATTGTGGGATTTTTGGAGCTATCCTACCATCTTTTACTTGCACAACTACTAGAGCTATGTTTGCCATTAATCCAGTGTCTTGTCCATCTTTAGTCCAAAGTGACTCTGGTATTTGGGATGTCATTTCTTCTACCTGGGATGGACTCCTATTTATCATAACAGTATGTGACATTAATTTTGATGGGGAGTCTAGCATATCTTGTACTTCCTGAGCGTGGTTCTCAGGTATGTCTAGGAATACACCTTCAGGAGTACAATATATGACTCACCCCATTTTACACAATAAATCTCTTCCCAGGAGATTAGTCAGTGCCGATGCAGCCAGCAAAAAGGAATGCTTGGTATGCAACGGCCCTATTGTAATCTCTGCTGGTTTGCTAACAGGGTAGTGCTGTACTACTCCCGTTACTCCCATGGCTGGAATTGTCTTACCAGTGGTTCTCATGCCCACTGTCGAATTTATCACTGATTTGGCCGCCCCCGTATCTACAAGGAAATTTAATGGTTTACCAGCTACATTAATTGTGACCTCGGGTTCACTTCCAAGACTCGCAATTAATTTCACTGGCTGCAGATTACAGGTATGGCCACACCCCTATTGGGTATGGTGACCTCCCTGAATCGCACTGGCAGCAATTACTTGTGGTGGGGGTAGATGGGAACTATCAGAGATTTGCCAGTCTCTTCTTGGGGGATACCTTTTTGTTTCCCCTGCATGTGGCTCATAGCTCTGCTTCTGCGGTCCTTGATCCCAATGTCTCGTATCAGGTCGTTGTCTAGGGGATTGATATGAATTTTGTATTTGTCTTGTTTTACAATCACGTGCAATGTGTCCCTCTCTGTGGCAATAATAACATTTTATACCTCTTGACTTACCCTCAGGGGTCACAGTTCTGGGCTGAGGTGGCCTGGTAGTCAGGGCCTGTATGCTCACAGCCATTAACTTATCACTCTGTGACTCCCTGTGTCTGATGATATTCCGATCATGCCCAGCAGCAGCCTCTCCCAATGCATCCACCGACGTACCTCTCCAATCAGGCCTAGTGGTTTGTATTCTATTCCTTAAAACCTCTTTTAACCCATCCATTAATACAGAGACAGCTACTTCCCTGTGGTGTACATTAGTTTTAATGTCATCTATACCAGTGTTCCTAGCCATATCCTGCAGAGCCCGGTGAAAATACTCTGGTGTGGATTCACCTTCTTTTTGTTTTATTGTAAAGATTTTATTCCACTTTACTACTGCAGGAAAATATACTCCTAACTGTAAGTTGATTCTCTTTACATTATCCTGATTATACTCGTCTGTTAGTGGTACTTCCTCATCTAACTTGCAATCAGCAATAAACTTTAACGAATCAACATTGGGGGGTAAACATGCCCTCAAAACTGTCCTCCAGTCTTTGTTATTTGGCTCTGCAGAATTTCCTAGCTCTCTAATATACTTTTGACATGCAACTAAATCTTTCCTAGGATCAGGGAATTCAGACATCATTGATCTTAATTCTGCTCGGGAAAAAGGACAGTGCATGGCGATGTTCCTGACAGGAGTTGCTCCTGAAGTGTCAATTTTCCCATTTGGCACTGCTATTACCCTAACTGGATTAAGTCCCACAACATCATTCTGAGTAGATTCTACAACATGTGGTGAAATGGTTTCAGCATAGTGTATGGTGCCGTACTTACCAGTCGATACGACCTCACCTGTCCCTCCGCTAGGGGCCTTTGATACTAATCTTACGGGTTGGGTCGTGCCCACTGCTGTTTCTGATATGGTGGCTGCTAGGGAGAGTGCTGATATTGTTGTGGGCTCATCCTCTTGGTCACAATCCTGGGGAAAGTTCAAAACAGGGTACAACTTGCACGGATTAGTTTTAGCATTAATTACTTTGGTTACATTATCTTTAACTTCTATACATTTATCATAACCCTGTGCGCCATTCTCTGCAACCAATTTCTCTTCAGGTATGTATGGTGGTGGGGGTGCAGTGGCTATCAGTTTCCTGATAGGGTTAGATCCAGTGGCTTGCGCCAACCCCCTTTGTATTTCACCTTCCTGTTGCCACAATGTTAAATAGTCATAATGTCTAATATGCCTTTTTGAAGATTTAATCAGGCAAACTCTTCTCCTTAAATTCTGTAATACTTCTGGGTTAAAACTACCTACCTGGGGAAACTTTTCCCCGTCATGCACAGTCATCCTTTCCCATTCATTGCACAACATCTCTGTGCGATGACCATATTTCTCACACATGATATACCTTGCCGACCCGATTGGTCGGTTTACCAAATCAACCTGAACCTCGGTTGATCGCCCCTTACCTGAACAACTGGCCCCCATCTTTGCAGGTGCTGCTTTCACTACCTCTGACTTCAAATCAGGGTCTTCGGCAACCCTTACAAAAACCAAGATGTCCGGGGTAAGGCTGCGGTGGGGGTTTTGCCTCGAGGTCCGCCCACTTAACTCCGCCCACGCTGGCCAATACGGCGACCAAAGTTCCCAGAGGTTCCGTACCCAACCTAGGGCCCCTATGAACGTCTATTTACTGGGGCGTGTTGGACCTTCCAGTCCCCAGCAAGTATCGGTTGTTGGAATGTCCCTGAGTGATCAGGCTACTTCCCTTAAAATAAAAAAATTACACAAATCACGTTAACAATGTGCAAGTAGCGTTCTTATGAATATTCAAGACACGCTAATGCACACAATCACATGCGGTACAATCGTATCTGCACACAAGCAACTAATCTTATGTGCGGAACGATCAGTGGAATCGAAAATTTCGGCTGCGAATTCCTTCAGCAATGAGCTTTGTTGGCCTATATGGGTCTCGCACCAACCCTCTTCGGTTGTGCTCTCTACTTCTAGTCTGCTGTACCTGAACCTCCTGGTCCTTGACCTCCTGGTCTGTTATGTACAGCAGACTCTACTGCTCATTAATATGTCGAGACTAACAAGGGACGCCTCCCAAGCCACCCCACGCTATCACTCTCGCTGGTGTACCTCTTCCTACTGGCCTATGGTTCCCACGTTCGTAAAAAAAGAGAGATCTTATATATACACACTCTTACATTCGAACACTCTTATTTCTGTACAGAATTCCTTTCATTCAGTAATAGTCTAACCCAGAAGAATTGCAACAGAGAAAGTTTTTCTTTTAACTTTAACTTTTTTTTTTTTGAGATAGATTTGCGTTATTATCGCGTTACTTCCTTATCGCCTACTAAAACAATACTATCGTGCGGTTTGTATTATGTGGGCGTATCCGTATGCTCCGTTGCGTAATATACGCTCCGTGCGTCGACCCTTGCGTCGTGTACGCCCCGCCCTTGTAAGGACACGTGTACACAGACCAAGTACGTCCACAGTAACACAACTACACGTTTATCAATGTAAATGATCTTTAAGTGTAATCATTTACTGGACACCACCCAAATCTCCCTTGTATTTCTAGGCGAGACTGTGTGCGTGCTTTTACAACTATTCCCTTAAATATTACTTTTTATCTTTTAACTATTAATAACAACAAATCTCTCAGCACGTTATCACTGGTATGTGGCAATCAGGAGAATGATATACGGACAAATACTACTAAACAAGAAATACAGGTGTGTGTGCTTATGCGTACGTACGCAAAACAGAAACTAAACAGTTTTAAAAGACAATAACGTACTGTTCTTACCTTCCGGTTCCGGATTCCCTCAGCACTCCTTACTAAGCGAAGCAGACGCTTATCTGGTCAGCACTGCGAGGGATACCACCTTCCCGCCCTTTGCTGACCGATAATGTCTGCTAAAGTTACCTAGTGCAGATATGTGAAGAGCGGAGGAGCCCCCAATTGATAAAGCCTACAGATTTACCCTATATTAAACACTATAAAAGGTTAAGAGACACAGTACGCAATTGGCGCACGAGGTACCGTAAGGGTACGCCCTTAGCGTAGCGGACGCTGTATCGGGAGCGAGCCGCTCGAGCGACACAAACGCTCGCGAGAATACGCTGTTGGTATCAAGCACACCATAGGCTGCCGATTACCGTAATGATACGCTACCAGCGTAGCGGACGCTCGAGACCACGAGGAGATCACAAGCGGCGCTGACGCTCACAGAATTAAACCTTAATAACTATACCTTAAAGAATGTACTTATACTGTAAACCTTTATGCAGTGATAATGTGTAGATGCAATGCAATGTAACCTTGTTAGTTTAAAAGCTGTATGAGCGACTGAGACGCTCAGAGAACCCTTAGAAATACAATAAACACTCAAATACCGATCTAAGGTTCTAACACCTTTAAGAGAGAGAGAATGAACGTTCAATTGCAAAAGAATATACAGTACAGTTTATACACTACCAGGCTAACATAAATATCTAACAGAATTACTACACGTTAAAATACAATAGCAACACTATTACATTTAAGGGGAAGGAGAGAGAGAATGGCTTACAACAAATAGGAGGTAAAATGGTTGCAGAGAACTTACGCACAAGGGGAAACAATCGCAAGCGCCTTTCTGGATATCCAGCTCCCGATTATCAGTGATGAGAACCGTTGAGAAGAGTAGAGTGGAGCTGGCCCAGGTCGGCTTGTCTTTATATACACTTACACACAGTACAGTACAATGGTCCCTACATTCTTATTGTTCATTGGACACAGGAATCCGTCTCCGCATTACAACAAAAGGTCATAGGTTGGTTCATACAGGTGGGCTGTGACTATTTCAAACTGCTCAAGTGGGAGGGAAACTCAGGTTTCCCGCCGCATGGATAAGTAAGTGCAAATAATAGTAAAAGTACATAAACTTCTTATAGTCATAACTATACGCACGAGCGATTAATCCGTTTCTAACCATCACCGGAATATTGCTAATTATATACCCTTCCGATGGATACTAAACACCACTGTGTAACCCATGTCTGACCCTTCGTATCAAACAAAGAGGGATCTCTCTGTCTCTGAACATGCTATATTAACTAAACTTTCAGATTCTATCAACGGGACCATAATCTACAAAATACATTATATGACTAAAATATGTAACGATCGAGTCGCCCGCTAGACGCACACAAACTGTACCGTAAATGCGCATACCATGCGCATGCGAGTGCACGCGACTGCGAGTATATGCACGCACGGGAGGGCTCATGCACGTGCAGCGGGCACACGCATGAGGTGCATATATGGCAATGTGCAGCGTGATATTTTTCTGACTTTGACAAGACTGTGCTGAGTAATATGATATATGACACCTGTATACTTTGTGTGATTGAATCTGTATACGGAGCAGAACAGAACTTGTATCGGGATAAAGCTGCTGCTGCTACGGTACATTGTAGCACTACGTGTACAGATTCGGATACTCAGTCACACACAGATATACAAGTGTCACATATCACATTAATCAGCGCAGTCTCCTCATGTGTCCTAGCATTGCGACGTATTTGCCTGTTCCTTCTCCAGGGTGTTTCCATCTGAATTATGCAACACTGGCAGAAGCAATAGATCAGCTCTTTCTTTACTGAGCTGCGGCTCCTGCCTCCCTCTTCCTGACACCAGCAGCAGAACCCCCCCCCCCCCCCCCATCCCCCCGATGGAGAGACGGAGATAGCTTCTTACAAAGGACGGCCGCAGCGGCCATCTGTGAGCAGGGTAGTCTCCTTGCTCCCCCTTCTCTCTGCCCCTGCCTGTCACTCCCCGCCGCCCCCAGCCCACCCACAGCGCCCTGCGCTGTGAAGAGCCGCAGCATAGGGCGGGAAGCGGGAAGGACAAGAGGACAGCTGGCCGGTGGATGCTGCTGCAAACGTAGGTATAACATACTCTTTCTCTCTCTCTCTCTCTCTCTATCTCTCTCTGTAAAAGGGGACTCTACTTGCTATAATGTGTAAAGTGGGGACTCTGCCTGCTATAATGTGTAAAGTGGGGACTCTGCCTGCCGTAATGTGTAAAGTGGGGACTTTGCCTGCTATAATGTGTAAAAGGGGACTCTGCCTGCTATAATGTGTAAAAGGGGACTCTGCCTGCTATAATGTGTAAAAGGGGACCCTGCCTGCCGTAATGTGTAAAATGTTTCAGTGTTTCTCGCCCCCAGTGTAACTAAAAATTGGGGTGTGACACAGTCATGCTCCTACGAACGTCATACTGAAGGCGGGTGCACAAAAATGGGCGTGGCCTTATGCCAGTCAGGCCACGCTCCATTTTGTGCGGCGTGCACCTGATACCGACTCTTTGGCTTGACTACAGATATTTTTGGGCTCTTTGCCTCTGATTGGTTGGCCACCGCTGCAATAGATGAACAGTAGCGGGCTTTAATTTCTGTTTTTGTCATTGTATGTAATTTGCCGGTATTATGATCCCCTCACTGTACAGCGCCACACAACATGTTGGTGCTCTGTAAACAGTGTCAGTTGCAGAGGTGGGGCCGCAGCGTAGTCCAAAAGTTTAAATAGTGGAGTCACACCTACTGTCCCCAAACCCTGCCGAACATCGCCAGCCGGGACTCACCGACAACTGGTGGTTCCCCTATTTGAATTCCGGACGGTGCTGCAACCCCTCCTAGATATAAATAATAGTATAGTAATAGCATTCCCTAAAATATTCCAGGAGTTGCGAGAACCAGACTTTATTATTACTATATAAAGCTATAGACCGGTCTTGTTTGTAGATGCTGCTGATTTTCCTCCGTACTTTCCATGTAGCAGGTTCTCCGGGGGGGGAGGGGGGGGGGGGGGGGTTTGAGTTAAATTACTTGGCAAATGTTGCAGAAATCTGGAGCGATTTGTTGGTTTCAGAATCAGCGGCAGAGCTGTCTGGGCACAGGCTGGTATAGAAGTCACAGAGCGCAGATGCCACATCCTGGGAGACACAGAAGGGCTTCCAGACAGACGGTACGTGGGAGGCGGATTTGGAACGTTCAGGGGCTTAGAGCAGAAGTCAGGCTCTCTGCATGCTGGATGTCCTCGCACCGCGGCGAGCGGTGTCTGAGTGTCTCGTAGCCTCTGCACCAGGCTATAAGCTGCTGTAATACATAATCCTATACTCAGTGGCGTATCTATACTATCTATAATGTGTGCAGCGAGCGGTGTCTGAGTGTCTCGTAGCCTCTGCACCAGGCTATAAGCTGCTGTAATACATTATCCTAACTCAGTGGCGTATCTATAATGTGTGCAGCGAGTGGTGTCTGAGTGTCTCGTAGCCTCTGCACCAGGCTATAAGCTGCTGTAATACATAATCCTATACTCAGTGGCGTATCTATAATGTGTGCAGCGAGCGGTGTCTGAGTGTCTCGTAGCCTCTGCACCAGGCTATAAGCTGCTGTAATACATTATCCTATACTCAGTGGTGTATCTATAATGTGTGCAGCGAGCAGTGTCTGAGTGTCTCGTAGCCTCTGCACCAGGCTATAAGCTGCTGTAATACATTATTCTATACTCAGTGGCGTATCTATAATGTGTGCAGCGAGCGGTGTCTGAGTGTCTCGTAGCCTCTGCACCAGGCTATAAGCTGCTGTAATACATTATCCTATACTCAGCGGCGTATCTGTAATGGATGCAGTGTGCAGTGCACACGGGCCCCTGGGTTCATAGTGACCAACACCACACGGGTATGGGTTGACTCCACTTAGATCGACATGGTCCTTAGGTCGACATGAGATTTTTTAAGTTTTTTGGTGTCGTTTTCTTCATAGAGTGACCGGGAACCCCAATTAGTGCACCGTATCCCCACCACGTCCATATCTCCTATATAATAGCCCAGATCTGTGACTTTGTGACTCATTTGCTAACGCTGGGCGGAGTCACAACACTGGGCGGAGTTAGTCAAATGAGTCACAGATCTGGGCAAATCTATAGGAGACTAGGAGCAGAAGCAGATGGTATGGGCATGGCACAGGTAGGGGTGCATACCTCCCAGCTTTCTTCAGGAAGAAGGAGGGACACACGTGGCGAAAAGGGGGCGTGGTCAACGAAAATTGGGCGTGGCTTCACGGGAGGGCACACGTTTTCGTCAGTGAGGGGGTGTGGGAATGTGTCCTGTTTTACAGGACACATTCCAGCTGCAGCAGCCAGGGCGCCTGTGTCCCCTGCGGGACAACGTCGCTGACAGCGCTGGGACAGCTTGTCTGTCCCCAGCGCCTGTCAGTGTGTGGCGGCGGGTGTCCGGTGCAGGGATTACCCTTTTCCCTGCACCGGACCAGAGGCTGCGGGGGCATTTGAATGTTGGCGCCCTCCGGGAGCCAATCACGGCTCCCGGAGCGGCAGCCAATCGGAGAGGGGCACGGTGAGCCAATCGGCGCTCGCCGCGTCTCCGCGCGCAGGAGCGCGAAGAGGAGAGACGCCGGGCGGGAACAGCGGAGAGAGGAGGTTGCGCCGAAGAGCGGCGAAGATCCCGGCGGCGCAAGGAAGAAGAGGACGCCGCGGTGGGAGGTCCTGAGGCCGCGGAAGAGGCGAAGAGACGACCGGCTGCGGGAAGATGTCCAGTGGCGGCTGGACGCGTCGAGGCGACGGCGGCGCTGCTGGCCAGGACGGGACGGCGGCGCTGCTGGCCAGGACGGGCCATCAGCCGAAGATTGAAGAAGATAGCGCCGGAGAAGTCACCAGGGGTGGAAAGTAAGAGCTGACGAAGCTCCCCCCTGGTGCCTCTCCCAGCGGGTCAGGTAGGCCCTTCTCAGGTGCCCCTGTACCCACCCCTCCCTAGACCACCGGGTGTTCGGGCATTAGGCCCGTGGGCACAGTCAGGCCCTCCCGGCCTGTGGGCACGTAGTCGGGCCCTCCCGGCCCGTGGGCACATTGTCGGGCTCGTGGCCCTGTTAGCCGGGCACTAGGCCCGCGGCCACGCCTAGTCGCCCGTGGCGCAAGATAGGCGGGCATTAGGCGCGAGGGACAAACACAGGCAATAGGCCTGGAGAACATTAGAGGGCATTAGGCCCTAGTGTATTTTGGGCAGTAGGTACATATAAGGTGACCCTGGGCACAAGGCCCAGGTCACCCAATGGGTGACAAGTTTAGGCGGGCGCTAGGCCCGTGGGTGAAGTCAGGCCACCGGCCTGTGCGCAGTCAGGGGGCGCTAGGCCTAGTGAAGAAGTGTGTTCCCCCCGAGGTGAATAAAGGTGGCACTGGGCACTAGGTCCAGGCCACCCTGAGGTGATCAGGTAGGCAGGTCTGCTTGACCTGAGCCCCCGGAGGGTACAGGAGGTGGGTAGGCTGTGCGGTGTCCACCCCCTTCCAGCGGCAGGTAGGAATTAAAGGGACAGCACCGTGTGATCTTGTATTCCGATATTGTGATGTATGTTGTTTCCGTGCAGGGCAAAGTGTCTGTTTGTTTTAGTTTGTGCATAGTTGTGTTGCACCACTCACACGAGCTAGTTTGAGGGCTCTGTCTATGTAGCTAGTGTAGCGGACGCACACTAGGGTAGTTCTTGGCCCTGCACGGCTGTTTGTTTGTTTGTCTCCTTACAGGGACCTGTAAGTGGAGAAGATCGGAGTGCAAGACTTGAGACGGTGAGTAACATCCGTGTACATTTGTCCCTTGTCTGTCCCCGAGTGCCGGAATAGGGATTGCTCACGGACGTGAGAATCCCCTTCATCACACTACGCGCGAGAGTGCGAGTGTGTGAATTCTGGGTGGCTGAGGCTTTGTGCCTGTGATGACCTTTCACCCAACCGGTGAAGGTCGCCGTCACCCCTGGGGTATCCCCTTTTCCGGTGGAAGAAGGGTTGATACCCCCCTTGAGGTAACCTATTCTCTCCTCAGCTCGGTCGTCGGTCAGCTCCGAGAGGGAATCGCCGTGTCCGGATCCGATTGAAGATTGCCAGGTCCGTTGAAGGTTCCGGTACCTGAAGGTGAGAGAGAGCGGCGCCTGGTGAGTACCGAGTCTACACCTGCACGGCAGCAGGCACCACCACACGCACACGCAGCCGCACCTCTTACATTTTACAGGGGCATGCCCAGCGCTCTGTGAGCTGCTGGCATGCCTCCAGGGGCGGATTATGAGTCCGGGGGGGCACAGGGCACTTGAGACAGGGGAGCCCTATCTCATTGCTGTGCCTGCTGTGGGGCTGGGGGCGTGGCCTAATCGCGGGACGCGTGGCCACGCCCCTTTATGCAAATTCCGTGTTTTTTTATATATATGGAATTTTGGCCCCTCAGCTAGGGCTAAATCCAGAGGAGGTGGTCGCTCCCCCCTACACACCCGCACAGGCAGAAGAAAGCAGGGAGACTGCTGCCTCCCTGCAACACCACTGACCTGCCAACACGCAGCAGCGTGTGCCGACTGTAGCACAATGCTGCCGTTGTTGCTGGCAGGACGGGGGAGCTTCTGAGCTGGGACAGAGCTACTCCAGCCGGGGGGCCCCCTAAAACTGTGGGGCCCACGGTCCGTACCCCCTGGCTCCCCCCTTAATCCGGCTCTGCTGCCGGAACCCCGGGACAGTTGGGAGGTATGGGGGTGTGTGAGGGGGTATACCATACAGACTGACGGGCACCGGCTCACTGTGTGCTTGACCCCCCACATCAGCATACTCAGCAGGGTCTTACTGGCGCGGAGGAGCATAACTTTCTGGCACACTCCACGCTTCTTAGCTGCAGTTTTGTGGGTCACCAGCCGCTGTGCAGTTTCCGTACTGCCTCTGTTATCTCCAGCCCCGGAAACCCAACCGCTAGCTGCAGCGCTGCCACCGCAGTGAGGTGCGCCCAGCTCCTTCACACACTTTAGCCAGCGGGTAGCGCTGCAGAAGTCCGAGCTGCTTGCAGGCTCCGACCCCCTCCTCCCTCCAGCCGCAGCGTCTCCTGGGGGCTAACCAGTCACTCCCAGTCTCCCCTTACCACAGTGCCCGGCAGCCGCGAGGTCCGCGCCGCGTGCATGCTATGACCCCCTCCTCCCTCCAGCCGCAGCGTCTCCTGGGGGCTAACCAGTCACTCCCAGTCTCCCCTTACCACAGTGCCCGGCAGCCGCGAGGTCTGCGCCGCGTGCATGCTATGACCCCCTCCTCCCTCCAGCCGCAGCATCTCCTGGGAGCTAACCAGTCACTCCCAGTCTCCCCTTACCACAGTGCCCGGCAGCTGCGCGAGGTCCGCGGTGTGTGACTGAGGAGGGGGGGAGGGATGCGGACGGGCAGAGGAAGCAGGACTCCAGCCTGAGAGAGTCAGCCATGCCAAGTCTCCACCAGCAGCAGATCCCAACAGGTTGGAGTGGAACAGCAGCAGCCAGCAGCAGTGACTCCGGTAAGACACATCTGTCTGTCACCAATGTTTTGTCCCTAATACCAATCTCTCCCGTGCCCTGTGTTCTGTCTTGTCCCTGTCACCCCTGGCCTTACCCTGTCACCCTTATGCTGGCCCTGTCACCCCTATCCTGGCCCTGTTACTCCATGCCCTCCAACTACCTTTTTGGCAGGTACAGTACCCGCAGCGCCTCCAGACCCCTCCTCAATGCACCACACCTCCGCACCTTACCCTCCCCCACACGCTGTGCCTCCAGACCTCCTACACCACCCGTGGCTCCCACTCCTCCGCCCCTCCACCACCCACAGCACCTCCAGACCCCCTCCACCATCCACCCCCCATATATGTCTCCCCCCACACCTGCCCCCCTTCACCCGCAGCATCTGCAGACACCCTCCTCCATCTGCGGTCCCACCCCTCCCCCACCCATGGCACCCCCGCACCTGCCCCTCCACCACCTGCAGCGCCTCCGAACCCCCTTCCCCATCCGCCGCACCACCCGTACCTGCACCTCCCCTACCCACGGCGCCTCCGGACCCCCTACCCCACCCCCGGCACCCCCGCCCCTTCCCATCCCACAGCACCTACGGAACCCTTCACCCATTCGCAACATCCCGCACCTGCTCCTCTCCCACCCGTGGCACCCCTGCCACTCCCCCACCTACAGTGCCTCTGGACCCCTCCCCCATCTGCAGCCCTCACTCCTCTGCCCCTCCCCCACCCGCAGCACCTCCCGACCCTTCCCCATCCGGTCCCCCCCCCCGCGCTTCCGCCCCCCTCCACCCGCAGCATCTACAGACACCCTCCCCCCATCAGCAGTCCCCCCCGCACCCGCTACATTCTGTACATCGTGCCCTGCAGGTGCTGTTCACGCTGTCGCAAGGGGCTGCGCCTCCTTCAACATCTCACGCCCTTTCATTGTGCAATATTTAACCACTAACAAAGGAATGCAGGTAATACTCCATATAATACAAATATTGAACCCCAGAAAGGCATGCAAGGGTTAAGGGGGCGTAGCCCCTTGCGACGGTGTGAAGAGCGCCCGTAGGGCGCGATGAAGCACCTAGTTTATTCAATATTTACCCTTGCCGCTGCAATGACTGTGAGCACTATATGGTGATGGTGGTGGTGGTTGCCTGGCAGCCATTTTCCTGGAGACCTGCACAAAACTAGTGCTCAGAGTCACTGCCACTGCCTGCTAGAGACCGTTGGCTACAGACTAGTCATGGGCAAAGAGGTACAGTGAGGTGAGTTGAGGCACAGGACTCAGCTCAGCGAAGTGTTTGGAGACAGTGTCTCAGTACACGGCTCTTTTGTAATGCATTGCAGACTGTGCACATGCAGTGAGCGCAGAGACCGCTGTAGAGAGTGACTCAGACGGTATCAGGTCCTCAGGTCGACAGTCGTTAGGTCGACCACTGAAGGTCGACAGTGAGCAGGATGACACATGCATAGGCCAACATGGTCATTAGGTCGACGTGGGCAAGGTTGACACAGTTTTTTGGGCGGTTTCAGGACTTTTCCATACCTCTTCTACCTAAGTGAGCATAGAGTTGGGCAGAAACCATGTGGCGAGCGTAGCGAGACACTGCGCCCGAAGCGTGGCGAGCGAATACGTTTCAATTGTTGGTGGTCCCAGATGGAAATTCAGGTCAAGAAACAACCCCCCCCCCCCACCAAAAAAAAACCCCACCACACAAAAAAAAAAACGTGTTGACTCTGTGTGTTGACCTTGCCCGTGCCAACCTTCCATACATGTCGACCAAGTCACGTGTCGGCCTTCAGCCAGTGTCGACCTACTCACTATCGACCTTCAGTGGTCGACGTAGTGACTGTCGACCTGGACAGGGTCGACCCAATGATCCACACATGACTCTGACTTCTGGTAATGTGTCAGCTCTTCAGCTGCACGGAATGAATCAGTAATGAGTCCCATGAGTCTCCGCTGAGTGAGCACTGTCTCAGCTCAGTCACACAGGAAGTCCGGCACAGCAGCAGCAGCAGCATCACACTGCTCCCTCCCAGGGGGTGTCACCAGGGTCGGACTGGCCCACAGGGGAAACCACCGGTGGGCCTTAGAGCCTGTGGGCCCTCCTACTCCTCTAGGGATCAAGTTCCAGACTATCCTAGTGCACTGGATTTATGCATTATACATACTGTATGTTACATTATACTTCACAATAATTTGGTTTATTATATATTTACCTAGGGGCACAGAACATGTAATGGTTAGCCAAACCTCTGTGGTGGCTGGCCACGCCCCCACTGGAACCTGGCTACACCTTTAAGCATGGGCTCCTACAGCAGCATCCCCCCCGGTGGGCCTTTCATGCCCCAGTCCGACACTGGGTGTCACCCAGGAGTGCTGCCACCCAATCACTGTGACTGACTGAGAGAGGTTACTGGGGGCTGTCTCACCTCGCCAAACTGTGACTGACTCCAACTTCTAAATGATTTGACTCATTGTGTTGAGACAGCGACTCAGTAGCCATCTTTACTACAGACAGTGAAGGACGGACTAATTGTCCTGCCCCCTTCAAGCCGCTCCGCACCGCAACTGATGCTGTGTCGCTCCGGCAGACTCCAGCCCGCCCACCTAACACTGCGGGAAGCAGCAACGATGGTGTGAAGACACTAGTGCTGAGTGTGACGGCGACTGAGCGCTGCTAGATCTATTATTATAATGTTTTGTACCGTATTCATCGAAGATTTGGTTCAGTACATGGGGTACAGTGGTGACGGTGATGACAGTCTGCTCCCTCACCCCTGACCACCCCAGCTATGAGATCACTGGAGACCGTCAGTGCAGTAAAAGGCCGCTCAGCTACGGAATCTCTGGGGACTGCCAGCATGGTACACTGACTTTAGTGGTGGGTTGGTGAGGGATAAAGGTGCACAGCACCATGGGGGTGGTCTCTCGGCCAGTCAGTGCGTGAGCTGCAGCATGGTAGTCAGTGTACCCCATGTTTTGCACTTTTACCAAAGATTTACTTTGAAAGGCTTAAGGGACTATTTATTAAGCTTTTTGCCATGTAAAAACTCTAGATTCCGGCAGAATTGTATGAATTGTTGCTACTGTATGTACTAACGACATAATTAATAAGCATATAATGCGCTGCAGACTGCAGTCCCCGGTATTATCAGTGGGGACTAAGGATTGACCCCTATGTTGCCGCTGGTTTATACTATCTTCAGATGGGGTAAACGGATGTACTACTTTGGAGGCATTCTCGCTGGAGTGGAGCCTTATGATCCTTCTCCCGCAGCCCCCGTCTGTGCACATGCCCAGTATCAGATTCTCTGGAGGAATTTATTGAAAGTATAAAAGGCCCCTTCAATATGTTGTAACTCGCAGCAACAGCGGTTACCGCTTCCTCTGTCCCTGCGTGTTACAGTTAGTACAGTAGAAGGGAAATGCTGTGATACACACTGATAATTGTCGCTGCAGTGTTGCGATGAGCAATACATAGGCAACTTATTGCTGAGCTTACTGTATTTCCATCCTATTTTGTTAAGGTGTTGGTAGAAAACAGTTTTGCCAAATCAATGTTTAATTGGCAATTAAATATACAGTAAATGTATGTATTCTTTTATTTCCCTGTGGGGGCACTGGGTGTTTTTTTTTCCTGTGGGGGCACTTGTTCTTTTTTCCTGTGGGGGCACTGTATGGGTTTTTTTTTTCCTGTGGGGGCACTGGATGTTTTGTTTTTCCTGTGGGGGCACTTGGTGTTTTTTTTTTTCTGTGGGTACACTGGCTAAATTTTGTTAGGAGCCAGTTAACCTACCAGAATATTATTGGATTGTAGGGGGAAACCATGCAAATACGGGGAGCATATACAAACTCCACACAGTTAGGGCTATGGTAGAAATAGAACCCATGACCTCAGTGCTGTGAGGCAGTAATGCTAACCATTACACCATCCATAGGAAGTAAATAACACTTTTGAAGCAAACCATAAAATAAAACAAAAATAATAATAATAAAAGTGCATTTACAGTAGGACTGACTTGATATTCACATGAAATACACATAGAGTTATTATCTTGTCAGTAGACTATTAATCTGTTCTGTGTTTTGGACTGTGAGAGGAAACCGGAACACCTGGGGGAATCCTATGCATGCGTGGAGAGCACATGCAAACTACACACACACACACACATCTGCCATGGGTGGGAGAGAACATACAAACTACACACAACTGACATGGGTGGGAATTGAACTCATGGCCTCAGTGCTGAACTAACACCTCATGTTACTCAACGTTCCTGGGAATTGTTACCCGCTGACATTCCTCTTGGTAATGTAGATTGTACTCTGTTATGAAACAGGTAATGAGGCCGCCTGTGTGTCCTAGTCCTAGGTGTCTCTTGTGGTTGGCAGGACAGCGCTGTGGGACACAGGACGATACAGGCGTGTGTGATGGAGACAGCAGCACTTCCCTTACAGCAGCATCCCGTGTGATTCATGTGCGGTGTCTGTCACATCATCCTCTCAGGAGCACATCTCTATCCCCCAGAGCCCCCCCCCTGGTAATGTGTTTCTCATCTTGGCTGATGTCTTTACATGTCTAGCTCCTTAGAGCAGTTATACCTGTCAGTGCCATTACATCTACAGGTAGAATACATGAACAGTTCATGGGGAAATGAGGGCAGCTGCCAGTCTCCATGTGCCTTTACCACATCACCTACCTGCAGCCGGGAGACGCCGGAGATGACTGAGGAATTGTCTTACTTAGTGTCAATCATTTCCCTGATATATATACAGGCTATAAACACTCACATCCCCATGATACATCTATGTGTGCGGTTACATGATCTGAAATCACAGCACATAGCCTGGTGTTACATCGCTGTGACAATGTCAGATCCATCTAGCGCAGCATCCCACGGTGCGACAAGCGGAACAGTCTTCAGCGGGGAATATATACGATATCCCGGAGCCTGGGTTGCCGGCTGTCAAAATACCGACTGCAGAACGCCGGCGGTGAAAATCCTGCAGCCGCCCCAAACCTAAGGTAACCTTGATCCCCCCTCACCCCAAACGCACCTTTCCAGCAGCCTGACCCTAATCTTGGTGGGTGTATTGGGTTTGCAGGCTGCCGCGTGGCATGAAATGCTTTACATACAGTACAGTAGTGTCTATGAATAAAGACAAGTATTACTGTACTGCAAGTCTACTTATCATTAATTAATCATTATCTATAGAGAAAGAGAGAGAGATGGCACATTGAGCTTAGCTAGATTTCAGCCGACACAATGATAGGAAAAGGTTGCCGACTCCAGGAGGTAAAACTGTAATTACTCCGTCCAGTCTCACGGATGGCTTTGTGTGGGATACAAACCTAGGAACGTCTATATTGATATAGCTGGATCGCAGAGATACAGAAACATCTTCGCAGTAGCTTCAGGCACTCAGGTGAAAGACGACACGTTACCTTATTACCCATATCATTGAAAGAATACTGGGGGGTCATTCCGAGTTGATCGCTAGCTGCATTCGTTTGCTGTGCAGCGATGAGGCAAAAAAAGGCACTTCTGCGCATGCGTATACGACGCAATGCGCACGCACGTCGTACTATTACAAAGAACAATGTAGTTTTGCACAGGGTCTAGCGAAGCTTTTCAGTCGCACTGCTGGCCGCAGAGTGATTCACAGGAAGAGGGCGTTTCTGGGTGTCAACTGACCGTTTTCAGAAAGTGTTCGGAAAAACGTAGGCGTGTCAGGAAAAACGCAGGTGTGGCTGGGCGAACGCAAGGTATGCTTGTGACATCAAAGCAGGAACTGAACAGTCTGAAGTGATCGCAAGCGCTGAGTAGGTATTGAGCTACTCTAAAACGGCACAAAAAAAATTTGCCGCCGCTCTGCAATCCTTTCGGTCGCACTTCTGCTAAGCTAAATTACACTCCCAGTGGGAGGCGGCATAGCGTTTGCACGACTGCTAAAAACTGCTAGCGAGCGAACAACTTGGAATGACCACCACGGTTCTTAAGGCTGCCTACAGACCTCAATGTTCTATTCTCTGTCCGTGGTGCTGAAAGCTACTTCCAGTTGAAAGAATGCTTCTTAGGGTGTGTTTAATAGTGGAAATGCCGCCTGTGCCTACTACAGGGCAAGCAGTTGAAAAGGGTACAGTACTACATTTCTTCCCAGTGCTCCCTCTGTGTACAGAGGGCATTAGGGAATGGGATGGGGTATATTATATGTAGCGTGTGCATAGGGGTTGCGAGGGTACCGGATATAGGACATAAAGCCCACCTTAATTCTCAGACCCCCCCCCCATAAACACAGCGCTCACACAGATATGGAGAAGGTGGCTTATAATCACATATTCATTGGTAGGTAACGTAAAAAACAACACCATCCTTCTATGTAACATAGGTTGAACTCGATGGACAAATTGTCTTTTGTCAACCTTAGATATGATGTTACTATCACACAATCACTGAAGGACTTTTAACAATATCTTATTATCAGATTGAACACCAGTCTCCCAAAAAGTGCCAGCAGAGTCCCCAAAACACACCAGAGGCAGTTACCCCACTATAACACAGTTCCTACCAGGATCTCAGGTAATAACTCCATCAGACTCTTCCGGGTCCCAGCTATACAGCCACTGCGTGTGGAATACATACCATATGCCGGCGGATGGGATGCCACCAGCCATATACCAACCCCGGCACCCTGAAGCAGAGAATCCCGACAGAGGATGGGTAAGTAAGTTTACCCGCCTCCCTTTCTCCCCTAATCCTCCCTTCCCACAGCCTAATCCTAAACTCCCCCCCCCCCTGCAAGTAACCCTCCCCTGCAGACTAACCATAACCCTCTTCCCACAGCCTAGACCTTACCATCCCCGCACCACAGCTTACAACAGAGGACTCCTGGCAGAGGTTGAACGGGATTCCAGCATTTGGAATCCAGGCGGGGCATTTCGATCCATGTCGGGATGCCAGTGTCAGTAGTGCGAGCAGTGTTGGTATTCCGACTGCTGGGATCCCAATTGATGGGATCCTGAATGGGTCCCCTGTGCTTCACCAATATGTTGGGGTCCCAGCACCTATACCCAGTCATCTGCAGCTACAGAATACCTGCTGCCTCTCACTTCTCTGAAGCTGCTAAACAAACTTCTGGCAGCTTCCAGCAACACAGGATTTGGAAAGACTAACACACCCCTCCCTCAGCACCTGTTTCCTTTTAAAACCACCTTGAAAATATGATAGGTGCGTGTTCATTAAACAGGGCCAGCAAAACAGGAAATCTCAGATGAGCATGCTTTGAGATGTAGTCCTACTGAGTAGTAATGCTAAAGAAACAGGAAATCACAAAGGAGCAATCAGGGAGATGTGGTCCTACTGGGTAGTAATGCTTAAGAAACAGGAAATAACAGTAGCATGCTGGGAGATGTAGTCAAACTAGACAAAATCTGCTGGGAAGACAGAAAGTACCAGTACAATCTTTATCCAGAGGAGAGAACCACCCAAACCATCAGGCTCTGTTATAGAACAACCAGGTTAGTAAACAAAAAGAAAAAACCAGTGGATCCCAAACTTGGTCCTCAAGGACCGCCAACAGTTCGTGTTTCCAGGTCTCCTTATAGAATCACAAGTGAAATAATTAGCTCCACCTGTACACCTATTCACCTGCTATGTCACCTGCAAAATGTGTCAGTGAGTAATGAATACACCTGTGCACCTGCTATGTCACCTGCAAAATGTGTCAGTGAGTAATGAATACACCTGTGCACCTGCTATGTCACCTGCAAAATGTGTCAGTGAGTAATGAATACACCTGTGCACCTGCTATGTCACTTGCAAAATGTGTCAGTGAGTAATGAGTTCACCTGTGATCTTGAAAACATGAGGTGTTGGGTCCTTGAGGACTGAATTTGGGAACCACTGGCCTAAACCCTTATAGGGATGGGTTGGTGTTTTGAGGACTTTGTAACTGAGAATGATGTGTTTATGGTTCATTGGATGTTTTTTAGTCTGTGTTTGTGCATAGGATATAGGTTGCCCTGAATGGGAGCCATTGTATACTGTACTGGCATAGCTGGGTGGCAGAAGCACTGCAGCCGAGAAGACAATCTGCCTTCCCACAACACTGGTGATGGAGTGAAGGAGAGGGAGATGAGTAAACAGGAAGCCAGACAGAAGGAGGTTGCAGTAATACATGTGGGTAATATGAGAGAGTGGACACAAGTTCTGGTAAATGTACTGGTCAGTAAAGGTCTAACTCAGGTAATGTTCTACCAGGTCTAAGTGGCAGGCTTGGTAAGGGGTGGGGATTTAGGGAGTGAAGGAGGGTGTGTAGCCATGCAATACACCCAGGCACTGGAGACGGAAGTGTTGTCCATGGAGAAAGATGTGGGGAGGTGTGAAGACTCCAGAGGGAGGAAAGATGATGAGACCATGAGGAGCTTTAGGGACAACCATGATCAGAAAGCAGAGAAATAGCTGTGCACAGAAGTAATATGTCTATAAAATTAAATTGCACAAAATCAGTATAAGACCACCCGCAAACAAAGGACGGAGACACCCAGGAAGGTGGGGGACACTATGAGAGGATACACCACATCCGCCCTCATGTACTTAGTGGAGGATCTTGTGTAACCTTCTCTGCACTTCCAGATCACATCTGTAGGATACAGCGACTCGGCTTTCTCGCATACGGTGATTTACCTTAATATTTACCAGTTATTACCAGATATAACCAAGGCAACGGCTTATTAGTGTCGACTCGTTGTCATGTAACTCATTAGTCAGATAAGCCCCGGGAATTCTCACCTCATTTGTGGATTAATGACAACCTTTCCTGTCTAAAGAGCATTGTATCCCATATCAGCTGTATACAGTATCTACAGAACATATACATATATACTCTATATATATATATATATATATATATATAGATATAGATATAGATATCTAGTTATATACAACGGCCCCAATGTACTTTAACTGGGTCATAGTTTCAAAAAGTGCAAATTTCTACTGGTTTGCAGCTGCCTGGTTGTGCCATATTATTATTATTATTATTATTATTATTATTATTATTAACAATTTTATGAAAATATAAATCAGCTGCAAATTTTACTTCTCAAAAATTCCAGAAATACCTTTACATTATGAAATAAAATATATCTTGTGGACAATGGGGGTCATTCCGAGTTGATCGCACGTAGCAACTTTTTGCTGCTCGTGCGATCAACCTGACGCCGCCTATGGGGGAGTGTGTTTGAGCATAGCTGAGCTGCGAACGCTTGTGCAGCCGCGCTATGCTAAAAAAGTTTAAAGTAAAACAAGAGCAGGGCTGCAGTTACTCGCCCAGTGCGACGGATCCAGCGATGAAGGTCCCGGTCCTGACGTCAGACATCCGCCCTCCAAACGCCTGAATCCACCTGCGTTGGACTCACCACGCCTGGAAAACGGTGAGTATCCACCCCGGAACTCCTCCCGCCTGTCCGTCTTCTTGCGATCGCCGCTGCGATCACATTTCTCGTTGGCGTCGTCGTTGCCCGGCGACAATCGTCGCCAGGCAACGACGTGCATGCGCAATGCGTCCGCCACGCTTGCGCATTTCCGACCCGTTCGCACCACAATGAAGAACCACTGCGTGCAAACGGGTCAGAATGACCCCCAATATACTTTTATTTCTTCATTAACTTTTAATATTTTGGTTTTAGTAAATCTGCATTTTTTTTTTTTTTTAATCACTCTGTTTTTTTATTATTATGCTGTGACTACAGGCACGTCACCATTACTTCCTATACTAAAAAACGAGTGTTTTTATTCAAAATGTTAAATGTCAGTGTTTGTGTGTGTGTGTGTGTGTGTGTGTGTGTGTGTGTGTGTGTGTGTGTGTTTCTCTGAAAAGTACATGCAGTGCAATACTGTGTGTGTGTGTGTGTGTGTGTGTGTGTGTGTGTGTGTGTGTATGTGTGTGTGTTTCTCTGAAAAGTACAGTACCTCTGCATTTCCATTTTGTTCAGATTTATTTAAATGCTTTATATTAACTTGTAATTCTTATTTTGAGTTCCATCTATCTCTGTACTCTGTATGTATTAATATGTCTAGTCTATCTACATATATTGGGATGTAATAAGAATAATAAGCAGTAAAGAAATGGTTTTACTGAAAGATGTAAAATAAATCATGTCAAAGCCTAATAACTTTGGAAAGCTTTGAACATGGCTGATGAAGGTTTCTAATACACAGCAATGTTTCACAGTATTTATAAAATAAGCAGGAATCATTTTTTTTCCATTAAAACATTAATGCAAAAAAACACCTTTTTTTTTTACCCCAAAAAGTTTATTTTTATTTTTATTCCTTAAATTGTTATATACTGTCCATTGCGATTATATAGACGCTAGATAACTGAGCGGAGGGGGCTGTGTTATATATTTTTTTCCATTGCGATTGTAAGGGGGGTGCTCTGTATTATGGAGAGCTAATTCAGGTTGGATCGCAAATCGCGATCCAACCGGAATTTTTACGACCGTGGCGCGGGCGCATGCGCAGTGCCTGTCCTCCGCAAGCGCCTGCACTTTCTGCGAGGGGACGCAGAAAATGCGATCGCTTCTGCCTGTCAGTCAGGAAGAGGCAGTCGCAGGGCGCGGGGGAAGGGGGGCGGGCAACGCTCCATTTCCAAGAAGGAGACGGAGCATTGCGGGGGCAGTGCGGCGCGAACGGGGGTGGAGTTGGCCAAACGAGGGCGTGAACACGGCAGCTGGGTGACGTCACACGCAGCCGCCGTGATCAGGGATAAGGCGGCGGGTCTCCTGCCGCCGCAGCTATGCTGCGCCAGCAGGAGGCAACCAGGATTTCTGCTAACAAGCTGCTTGTTGAAGGTGGGGAAGGTGCCGGTCAGTATGCTGGGCGGTCTTGCCCTGCGGTGGGCGGTCCCCAGCATGCTAGGAAAAGGATAGTAAATTCTGCTGATTAGCCGCATCTTGCGATCCGTACTGAATTACCCCCGTATACGGTGCTTTGTGATTAGATTCTGGAGAATTGAGTGTCCTGGTCACTGTGACCGGACTGGAGATCCGGAAGGTATAATCAGATCACGCCCTACACCTGCCGGATACGGAAATAATGCAATGTCCATCATTGAATATTTCATGAGTTTAATTGCAATGCCCTTTTTTTTGCATTTTAATCAATATTAATTGACAAAGCCTGGGGGGGGGGGGGAATAGATGGAGGAATCACTTATAAGAAGCGTAATGAGAGACGTGTTACTGCGCTGTTTGTACTGCAGAAATATAGGGACTTTTTCATAGATACATTTGATAAATGTTGTACATTCCCAGTGAATCAGGAGCAGCTGTCACTAATGTATCAGGTGCGGCACTGTGCGCTGGTTACCTGGTGACCGGATACAGTTGCCGGAATGACACGTTATCGATGTGATTACAGGGCTATAAAGCACAGGCGGAAGACAGAGCAGTGTACTGTATATGGACCGTTTCACACCAATACGTAAAAGTCATATACTGTCAGTTATAGATATTTTATTTTTAATTTTTACATTTTCATTTTTTTAAAACTCTTTGAGTGTCACCGCTGCATGATATCATGTTATTGCATTTACATTATTACATTTATATTGTTGCATTTGAAACTGAAAAAAAGCAACACAATAAACATCAAATAACTGAATAGTAACGGCTTCTAGTACACAGAAAGATGCGCCCTGGTCTTGCGGATTTCATCATCCAGCGCATGCGTCAAAGAATGGTTCTGAGTATGCGCCAGATCAGGCATCTGGCGGGTGGGGATTGCTAGTGCGTATGGAATTGTCTATCCGTCAGAGGACACCACTATCCGTGAAATGGGTGTTTCTAGCACATAAATGGCCGGTGGCTGACCCGGCTCTAACCAATATGATGCCCTAGGCAAGATTTCGGCTGGTACCCCCTAGCACCACCGCTAGTTCCGCCTCTGACCCTGCACCCCTTTCCCAGCACCATCACCCCCCACTCATAGCAGTCCTCATTTTGGTGTTCCTACTCCCTATATTTTAAATTGGAATAGTGTGCACATTCGGTGTGCAGCCCAAAACGGTGCGTGTTCTTGCTGGGAAGGGCCACACAATAGTACCCCAAGTTGAAATTATGCCCCACAGTAGTGCAACTTTATTCACATTATATCATGTCTCTTATTCACATTACATCACACAGTAGTACCACATTACTCCTCACAGTAGTGCCCCTTAGTCACATTACACCACACCATATTGCTCTTTATTCACATTACATCACACAGTAGTACCACATTACTCCTCACAGTAGTGCCCCTTAGTCACATTACACCACACCATATTGCTCTTTATTCACATTAGACCACACAGTAGTGCCCTTTCTATACGTAACACCACACAATACTGTAGTACCTCTTATACACTAATGCCGCACATTAGTAATGCATTTCATATACAGATACAGCCGCAGTCACACACAGAATATAGGCATGCTGCATATCATTTTAATCAGCAGAAACTGCTTGTGCCCCTAGGCATTTGCCTGGTTTGCCTAAGCCTAGGGTCGGCTCTGGGCGGTGTTGTGTGTGGAATGATTCCTTCTTGAGTGTGTGTCATGGGGGGTGATTCAGCTCTGATTGCTGCTGTGCATTTTCACACAGCGGACAATCAGGTAGTAACTGGGAGTGACTTAGTACCTGGACAAACCATGCTGCACTGCAAGGGGGCATACATGTAATTGTAGTGTTTGCATGCAGAGTAAATACTGGCGGCTTCTGCATGTAGCCCACACACGCTGGGCAGCTTTATTGGTACACGGTCATTGTACAGCAGAGCTATGGCGCGGCCATGCCAAATCTAAGGGGTAGATTTCCTAAAGGGGCCATTTCATTCTGCGTAGACAACTGTTCAGAAGTGTGAGACATTTCGCTGCCGCTGTTCGGTAAATTATCGCCGCCTTTCCACAAACTGCGCACGCTCCTTGGAACATCTCGGGCATGCGCAGTGTTACAGCATGGTAAGTGCTGATGTGCTCGGCGTCAAATGTGACGTGTGCCGGATCGGGAAAATACAGGCTTGGTGCATGTATGTGGGGCAATTGGTGTGTGAGTGTGGTGGAGCACTGATGAGGACCGGGAGGGGTGTGTTCTCGGGTGTTGTGATCAGTAGTGTACCTATGGTGGACACTAGAGCAGGTGTAGCGGAGGGTGTGATACACCTTTCCAGCGGTCACAGGTCCGACACCAGCATCCCGTCAATGAAAACGCAGACATGGTAATTTTTTTACCCCTCCCCTGTCCTATACCCTAACCGACCTGGGGTGGCGGCTAGGGCTTACCACCCTGTGACAGGACGGTACCGTACGAAAGCACTCGCCGCTTTCGCGTCCCGTTGGCTGCGCACAGAATGGAAGGTCAAGCCGCACGAGGCCTGACCACATAGGGGATTCCCGCTTACCGTCAGTAACCGCCTGCTACTGACTCCACCCACTGCGCTGTGGGTGGGTTCTCGCTGCCACCACCAAACTCCTAACCTGCCGTGGCGTTTGGAACCACGGTTCTGCTCTGTATGTGCCGACGCACTGCCTTACCACAGCTGTGTGGTGCTGACGAATCCCCACTAGCCACTTGCTAGGCCTCTACCGGTAGCTGGCGGAAGGCGGAGCTTGGAGACGCTAGGTGCTTCCCTGGACAGCCGGAGGACGGGGCTAGGTTTGGCCTAACTCTGTTGGTCACAAGATGAAGCAGTCTTCTTGAGGCAAAGATGTTTATTGCTCAATAACCTTTAAAAAGGCTCCTCCCTATTGCTAGGGGTAACAGCATACAATCAGATGTTTTCAGCAGAATAAGATGGAATAATACACCCTCCTATGGGCCAACTGCCCTCCTTTTATCCCTCTCCAAGACCCCTTACCACATGGGGTAAGCCCGCCCTGTGGTGCACAACCAATCAATGTTTACCCATGAGCTGTGCATGCCTTGGTCACGTGCACAGCTAACATTGTCCTCTATGGACAGTGGGGAGTGGTCGGTCTCCTTTGACTCTCCCATCTTGGAGAGTCAGGATACTCCCCGGTGCCGTTCAGTCTGGCTGGGGGAAGTTTTCCCTCCTAAATCTGACCTCCAGAAACCTGCCCGGGACCCATCTCACTGCCTGCAGCCTGGATTTGGGCTCCAGAGCTGGGCAGCCTGGCTCCCCGGTCCAGGTCTCTTGGCCACTACGGGTGTTCTCCATGGAGCTCCAAGAAACCACTCAGCTTGTTTCATAGCTGAGCTGCTTCTCTCTCTCCCTGTGCCCCTTGGAAGTGTGAGGCTGGATGGGAAAGCATTCCGTTTTTGGGGAAAAGGTCTGGGAGAATCCATCAGCCTGCACAGCCATGGATTCCCCCCTCCTGGGACACACAACCAAGTAAGTGCAATTTACCTTTAAATACATTACATTTAAATCACACTGTACATGTTATACATTTCAATACACTGAGCCTGCACAGGCTCCACATACCTAGGCACTGCAGTGCCTTACAACACACTGTACTTTCTATTATTTTACACAATGTCTGGTTTGTGGAATACTGTGTCCTAGTCCTGCAGCCTGGCTGCTAGGACCCTGTCTGTGCTGGCTCCCCTAGCCCTGCAGCCTGGCTGCTAGGGCTCTCCCAGTGCTGGAGGTATGGGGCTGGCTTCCCCCACCCTCCAGCCTGCCTGCCTGCCACTGGGGTCCAGGGAGCTGGCTCTCCCTGTCCCCCCAGTGTGGCACTACCTTTGTGGCCTCGCCGCATGCAGCGGCGCACCCCCCTGTACTGAAGCCCGGCGGCCCGGGACACTTGTCCCGGCCGCCGTGACTCTGGCTCTGTTGTAGCGTTGAGGCGCCGGGAGCGTAACTCCCGGACCCCAGCGCTCATCAGCCTGCTCGCCAGCCTATTTGCACCCACGCCGCTAGGGAGCCGGCTAGCCCGGTCCCGTGTGCGGTGCACCCCCCTGGCCGCCCGGCAGCCCGGGACGTTCGTCCCGGCTGCCCACCCATGCTGGGCTGAGGCGCCGGGAGCAGAGCTCCCGGCCCCCAGCGGCGGCACACACAGAGAGCACTGCAGCGGGAGCAGAGCTCCCAGCCGCAGCGCTCACCCTTCTCCCCGGCGCGCACACTCCAGTGCGCCCGGGGCTGCACCGACCGCTGCTGGGAGCGGAGCTCCCGGACTCCGGCGGTCAGCGGCTGCCCTCTCCCCCGGCGCGCACACTCTGCTGAGCGCGCCGGGGGGCTGTCCTCACTGCCGTGGTCTCCGGAGGGATCCGGGACCACGGCACATAGAAAAATACATGTACTTAAACATTTAATAAAACACGGCGCCTAGCGCCCAATACATTTTTCAAATCTGGCGCCAAGCGCCCTTTGTCCTTTAAAATGGCGCCGGGCACTAGGGGTTAACCCCTTCAGTGCCGCGGCGGCCATTTGCCTCGTGGCTGGGGCTCTCTGGCCACACACCCCGTAGTGGCTAACCCTCCCCCCTGGCCATAACCCTAACCCCGATACTCAACCTTCTGCATTCCGGCGGTCAGTATTCCGGTGGTCAGATTTCCGGCGCCGGTATCCTAATTTCGCCACCAGTCACATGACCATTGGCACACAGACTGCCGAGATGCTGAACACAGCCCAGTGAGACATCTACCAGCCGTAACATCAGCAGGATGCAGGGTATAGACTGCTGCAGCTCCGTGCTCTTTATGTAGAAACATCACAATATATTGTATTACAGTATTAAGGATGTAAATTCTTATATTTCCTCTCATTCACAGTTGCAGGACTCCTGCCTGGAAATGTCACCAGTTACCATCAGACACGCGTTATTTCTCAGTTCAATAACCCGGATCCAGACACCTCGCTTCTCCCCTCCCGGCAAGATCTCTGCTTCATACAGCGGATCAATAGCAGAACAATCAGGTAAAGATGAGCAGCTATTATTGATCCAGTAAGAGGTTTGTGCTTCCTCCAGGCGTCTCCCTGGGAGCATCGGAGAACGTGCTGCAGATCTGCCACACCGGGACTCATTCTGCCTCATGTATTAATAATATCACTAATAGTTGGGGGTCAGAGCGACTCCTTTCCTCTCCCAGTGTAACGTTACCGGGTTCAATAAAGCAGATTCTATTTGGACAGAACCCCCTATGAGGGGCACAGTAGAGTAAGTGCTTGTTGCCGTAGGTACAGTATATGAAGTGAATGAGATACATCAGACAGACGGCCAGCGGAGGACATACGGGTTTCATGCTAAGGAACATATTTAGCATATAATATTTCCGCACTGTTTTGTTGCACTATGGGCCTAATTCAAGGTTGATTGCAAAACAAAATTTTCTGTAATGTGCAAAACCATGTGCAGTGCAGATGAGGCAGAAGTAACATGTGCAGAGAGAGTTAGATTTGGGTGGGTTATATTGTTTCTGTGCATGGTAAATACTGGCTGCTTTATTTTTACACTGCAATTTAGATTTCAGTATGAACACACCCCACCCAAATCTAACTCTCTCTGCACATGTTACATCTGCCCCACCTGCAGTGCACATGGTTTTGCCCATTAGAGAAAAATTTTGTTTTGCAATCAACCTTGAATTAGGCCCTATGTGTGTAGTGTTGGCGATGGTATAGTAATAGCACACAGCAGCGGACCCCCTGAAGTCACAGAACAGCCCAGTAACCAGAGAAGGGGTGTACTTGGCAGTAACTTGTATGTACAGCCGCTCTCACAGTTATGTATGTTTCAGACACTCAGCACGGAGCAGAACTTGATTGATTTGGAGCATACGCACCACTAGCCGGTGACTGTGTTGGTTGCGGATGCAAGCGGTATCTCCAGGGCCGGTGCAAGGTCTCTCTGCATCCTAGGCAAAGCTTCAGCCTAGCGCCCCCTAACCTGCAAACCCCACCACTACCACCTCTCGGAGGGGAGATGCAGGTGGCTGCTAGGTGGACTGGGGTAAATTGCATCATTATACTTACTTTTCTACTTTAGATGTCCTCGTGTGTGGTCCCTTTTCTCTGTGTATGTCCAGATGCAGACACGCTCATCCTACTGCGATGCTGCATGCTGCATGGTGTGCCGGGCTGGAACTACTCACCACCCAGCACAACATGCAGCATTGTGTCATACACGATGCGGCATCGCAGTAAGATGAGCACAGAGAAAAGGGACAACACACGAGGACATGGAAACAACACCACAAAATGTTGTGACTGTGTGCACAATATACTTTCACTCTAATAGCTTTTGAGTCTATTCCTTATGTAAGATGTATGGCCAGCATGTTAGGAATCATATATACACTGCTCAAAAAAATAAAGGGAACACTAAAATAACACATCCTAGATCTGAATGAATGAAATATTCTTATTAAATACTTTGTTCTTTACATAGTTGAATGTGCTGACAACAAAATCACACAAAAATTATCAATGGAAATCAAATTTATTAACCCATGGACGTCTGGATTTGGAGTCACCCTCAAAATGAAAGTGGAAAAACACACTACAGGCTGATCCAACTTTGATGTAATGTCCTTAAAACAAGTCAAAATGAGGCTCAGTAGTGTGTGTGGCCTCCACGTGCCTGTATGACCTCCCTACAACCCACACAAGTGGCTCAGGTAGTGCAGCTCATCCAGGATGGCACATCAATGCGAGCTGTGGCAAGAAGATTTGCTGTGTCTGTCATCGTAGTGTCCAGAGCATGGAGGCGCTACCAGGAGACAGGCCAGTACATCAGGAGACGTGGAGGAGGCCGTAGGAGGGCAACAACCCAGCAGCAGGACCGCTACCTCCGCCTATGTGCAAGGAGGAACAGGAGGAGCACTGCCAGAGCCCTGCAAAATGACCTCCAGCAAGCCACAAATGTGCATGTGTCTACTCAAACGATCAGAAACAGACTCCATGAGGGTGGTATGAGGGCCCGACGTCCACAGGTGGGGGTTGTGCTTACAGCCCAACACCGTGCAGGACGTTTGGCATTTGCCAGAGAACACTAATATTGGCAAATTCGCCACTGGCGCCCTGTGCTCTTCACAGATGAAAGCAGGTTCTCACTGAGCACATGTGACAGACGTGACAGAGTCTGGAGACGCCAAGGAGAACGTTCTGCTGCCTGCAACATCCTCCAGCATGACCGGTTTGGCAGTGGGTCAGTAATGGTGTGGGGTGGCATTTCTTTGGGGGGGGCCGCACAGCCCTCCATGTGCTCGCCAGAGGTAGCCTGACTGCCATTAGGTACCGAGATGAGATCCTCAGACCCCTTGTGAGACCATATGCTGGTGCGGTTGGCCCTGGGTTCCTCCTAATGCAAGACAATGCTAGACCTCATGTGGCTGGAGTGTGTCAGCAGTTCCTGCAAGACGAAGGCACTGATGCTATGGACTGGCCCGCTCGTTCCCTAGACCTGAATCCAATTGAGCACATCTGGGACATCATGTCTCGCTCCATCCACTAACGCCACATTGCACCACAGACTGTCCAGGAGTTGGCGGATGCTTTAGTCCAGGTCTGGGAGGAGATCCCTCAGGAGACCATCCGCCACCTCATCAGGAGCATGCCCAGACGTTGTAGGGAGGTCATACAGGCACGAGGAGGCCACAGACACTACTGAGCCTCATTTTGACTTGTTTTAAGGACATTACATCAAAGTTGGATCAGCCTGTAGTGTGTTTTTCCACTTTAATTTTGAGGGTGACTCCAAATCCAGACCTCCATGGGTTAATAAATTTGATTTCCATTGATAATTTTTGTGTGATTTTGTTGTCAGCACATTCAGCTATGTAAAGAACAAAGTATTTAATAAGAATATTTCATTCATTCAGATCTAGGATGTGTTATTTTAGTGTTCCCTTTATTTTTTTGAGCAGTGTATATATATATATATATATATATATACTATATATGGGGTCTGGTGGGGATATTTAATTGGGGTTGGGTATGGAATACCGGCGGTCAGCGGTATCCCGACCACCATAATCTTGGAATTTTGAATGAAATGAATTAACCCTACCCCTCCCACCCCGCAGCCTATCCCTCTCAGGCTGCCGGCTGTGGAGATTCCGGCGTCGGCATTCTGAACGCCGGCATCCTGTCTGCTATACCAGCTACATCCCCAATTGTATGTGTATACATATATATATATATATATATATATCCGTATGGTCCAGCTCTCCTTCTGATTGCAGTACCCGTCCGGGTGCCCTCACGTACATGTATCCACACAAATGTCCAAGTGCGGCACTCCTGGACTTTTCAAATAAATCACGGCCAGTCTGAGCCGTGATTTATTTGAAAAGTCCAGGAGTGCCGCACTTGGACATTTGTGTGTATATATATATATATATATATATACAGAACTGTTCACCCGGCACTCCAAGAAGGATAATAAGTTGTAGTTGCTGCGGTGCCCTCCGTGAGTGGTAATTGCGACCACTCTATATGCTGTGGTTGTTCCGGCGGCACTCAAACAGTCTGAACAAATAGGTAAATGCTGAGATCTTTATTAGACCATCCAACGGCGTTTCGGGGTATTACCCCGTCGTCAGGGACAAAGTGTTCACCAACACTTTGTCCCTGACGACGGGGTAATACCCCGAAACGCCGTTGGATGGTCTAATAAAGATCTCAGCATTTACCTATTTGTTCAGACTGTTTGAGTGCCGCCAGAACAACCACAGTATGTATATATATATATATACTAGGTGATTCATCGCACCCTATGGGCGCTCTTCACACTGTCGTAAGGGGCTACGCCCCCTTAACCCTTGCACACCCTTGTGCCATGCAATATTTGTATTATATGGAGTATTACCTCCAATCATAATTGTGTGAGTGGTTAAATATTGCACAGACAAAGGGCGTGCAATGGTTAAGGGGTCGTAGCCCCTTGCAACGGCGTGAACAGCGCAAGCAGGGCCTGATGAATTACCTAGTAGGTGCTGTGGATGGGGGAGTGGCGGGTGCGGGGAAGATGCGGATGGGATCCGGGGGTGCCACTGGAGGGGGAGGGGAGGTTGCGGTGGTGCCGCAGGTGGGGGAGGGGCTGGTGCAGTGGGAGGGGCGGGGTTGCTGCGGGTGGGGGAGCAGGTCTGGACCTTCCGCGAGTGCTGGAGGGGGTGTGTGGGGGTGCCGCGGGTGGTGCTCAGAGGTACTGCGAGTGGGGGAGGGGCGGGTAATGCTTCTTCTCCTGGAAGCAGCTAAGCTGCTGTCCTCCCTTTGGCAGTGGCTCTCCTGGAGACTCGCACAGCGGCCAGTCACTATTGTTAGCGCCGGTGTCCCAACGCGCCGCATTACAGGGAAGAAAATGTACGCAATAAACTACAGCTCCCAGCAGCCCTAAGGGCAGGAATGCTTCGGCGCTAAGGGCTGCTGGAAGTTGTAGTTTATGTAGTGCGTCTACTTCCCTGTAATGCGGCGTGTTGGGACACTGGTGATAACAATAGTGACTGGCTGGCAGAACTGACTGACTGGCTGAATCACTGTAAAAGGTGAGAGTGCTGTGCAGTGTCAGTAACACTGCACACAGGGCCGGCGCTAGCCGCTCAGCAAAGGGATGCAGTGCAGGGAGGCACCAGGAAGGAGAGGCGTTCTCCCTGCTCTGCATCCCTGTGCTGAGCTTCTGCTGCCGCTATCCCTGCTGCTGCTGGCGGCTGCTGTCACACATGCAGCGGCGCCGGGAGCACAAAACCTCCTCTCCCCTGTGTGACATTCAGTGGCCGGGTGGGAGCCAAAGGGGCAGAGCTAGATGGGAATAAGGGGCGGAGCTAGACGAGACCATGCTGCAGCAGGAGGATGAGCTGCTACAGCTTTGGCCAGCCAGACTTCATTAGATAAGTGTCTGGAAAGAGAGTGAGTGTGTGCGTGTGTGTGTGCGTGTGTGTGTATATACAGTGTCTGTGTATACTGTATATATGTGTGACTGTGTATGTGTGTAATGTATGTACACATTATATGCCCCAAGCAGTGCCATGTCAGACACACATTATATGCCCCCAGCAGTGCCATGTCAGATACACATTATATGCCCCCAGCAGTGCCATGTCAGATACACATTATATGCCCCCAGCAGTGCCATGTCAGATACACATTATATGCCCCCAGCAGTGCCATGTCAGATACACATTATATGCCCCCAGCAGTGCCATGTCAGATACACATTATATGCCCCCAGCAGTACCATGCCAGATACACATTATATGCCCCCAGCAGTACCATGCCAGATACACATTATATGCCCCAAGCAGTGCCATGCCAGATACACATTATATGCCCCAAGCAGTGCCATGTCAGATACACATTATATGCCCCAAGCAGTGCCATGTCAGATACACATTATATGCCCCCAGCAGTGCCATGTCAGATACACATTATATGCCCCCAGCAGTGCCATGTCAGATACACATTATATGCCCCCAGCAGTGCCATGTCAGATACACATTATATGCCCCCAGCAGTGCCATGTCAGATACACATTATATGCCCCCAGCAGTGCAATGCCAGATACACATTATATGCCCCAAGCAGTGCCATGTCAGATACACATTATATGCCCCCCAGCAGTGCCATGCCAGATACACATTATATGCCCCCAGCAGTGCCATGTCAGATACACATTATATGCCCCCAGCAGTGCAATGCCAGATACACATTATATGCCCCCAGCAGTGCCATGCCAGATACACATTATATGCCCCCAGCAGTGCCATGCCAGATACACATTATATGCCCCAAGCAGTGCTGCCAGATACACATTATATGCATCCCAGCAGTGCTGCCAGATACACATTATATGCCCCCAGCAGTGCTGCCAGATACACATTATATGCCTCCCAGCAGTGCTGCCAGATACACATTATATGCCCCAGCAGTGCTGCCAGATACACATTATATGCCCCCACAGTGCTGCCAGATACACATTATATGCCCCCACAGTGCTAGATACACATTATATGCCTCCCAGCAGTGCTGCCAGATGCACATTATATGCCCCCACAGTGCTAGATACACATTATATGCCTCCCAGCAGTGCTGCCAGATACACATTATATGCCCCCGGCAGTGTCATGCCAGATACACATTATATGCCCCCACAGTGCCAGATATACATTATATGCCACAAGCAGTGCTGCCAGATACACATTATATGCCCCAAGCAGTGCTGCCAGATACACATTATATGCCCCCACAGTGCCATGCCAGATACACATTATATGCCCCCACAGTGCCATGCCAGATACACATCATATGCCCCAAGCAGTGCTGCCAGATACACATTATATGCCCCCAGCAGTGCCATGCCAGATACACATTATATGCCCCCAGCAGTGCCATGTCAGATAAACATTATATGCTCCCAGCAGTGCAATGCCAGATACACATTATATGCCCCCAGCAGTGCCATGCCAGATACACATTATATGCCCTTAGCAGTGCCATGCCAGATACACATTATATGCCCCTAGCAGTGCCATGCCAGATACACATTATATGCCCCAAGCAGTGCCAGATACACATCATATGACCCAAGTAGTGCTGCCAGATACACATTATATGCCCCCAGCAGTGCCATGCTAGATACACATTATATGCCACCAGCAGTGCCATGTCAGATACACATTATATGCTCCCAGCAGTGCAATGCCAGATACACATTATATGCCCCCAGCAGTGCCATGCCAGATACACATTATATGCCCCTAGCAGTGCCATGCCAGATACACATTATATGCCCCTAGCAGTGCCATGCCAGATACACATTATATGCCCCAAGCAGTGCTGCCAGATACACATTATATGCCCCCCAGCAGTGCTGCCAGATACACATTATATGCCCCAGCAGTGCTGCCAGATACACATTATATGCCCCCACAGTGCTGCCAGATACACATTATATGCCCCCACAGTGCTAGATACACATTATATGCCTCCCAGCAGTGCTGCCAGATACACATTATATGCCCCCACAGTGCTAGATACACATTATATGCCTCCCAGCAGTGCTGCCAGATACACATTATATGCCCCCACAGTGCCAGATACACATTATATGCCCCAAGCAGTGCTGCCAGATACACATTATATGCCCCAAGCAGTGATGCCAGATACACATTATATGCCCCCACAGTGCCATGCCAGATACACATTATATGCCCCAAGCAGTGCTGCCAGATACACATTATATGCCCCCAGCAGTGCTGCCAGATACACATTATATGCCCCCAGCAGTGCTGCCAGATACACATTATATGCCCCCAGCAGTGCCGCCAGATACACATTATATGCCCCCACAGTGCTGCCAGATACACATTATATGCCCCCACAGTGCTAGATACACATTATATGCCCCCAGCAGTGCTGCCAGATACACATTATATGCCCCCACAGTGCTAGATACACATTATATGCCCCTACAGTGCTGCCAGATGCACATTATATGCCCCCAGCAGTGCTGCCAGATACACATTATATGCTCCCACAGTGCTGCCAGATACACATTATATGCCCCCACAGTGCTAGATACACATTATATACCCCCAGCAGTGCTGCCAGATACACATTATATGCCCCCACAGTGGTGCCAGATGCACATTATATGCCCCCAGCAGTGCTGCCAGATACACATTATATGCCCCCACAGTGCTGCCAGATACACATTATATGCCCCCACAGTGCTAGATACACATTATATACCCCCAGCAGTGCTGCCAGATACACATTATATGCCCCCACAGTGGTGCCAGATGCACATTATATGCCCCCAGCAGCAGCCAGCGCAGTGTAACAGGAGGAAGCCGCATACAGAGACATCCTTCAGTTTTTTGCTAGATGAATTCAGTGGAGCCTTCCAGGGTCCGGCGCCCCCAGGCAGCCACCTAATGGTAGCGCTGGCCCTGTGTATCGCCAGATCGCAGTATGTGCAGGGTGCCACCGACCTAAGTGCCTGATTCATGTACACAATGCCCATATGTCACACAACTGAGCGATTATCTGCAGACTGCCCGTGCCACCATCCTGCGCCAAGGTACCTCTGCGATGCCCTGGGGTAGGGCGGTTCTGCCGCCTGTCTCCGATGTCAGTGATCTGTGGCGATGCAGGGCTGCAGTACGGTGAATTACAGGAAAGCGCGGCCTCCGCTCGGAGTCACTTTAAATAAATCTATTTTTAAGATAGTTCTGTCTGAACGTGCACGTCAGTGCCTGGTAATTGATTGCACGGAGTCAGCACCTCTACACAACCTGCATTTCACAACTCTCCCGTCTGATCATTTCTTGCCCTTTAACAACACTTAATGCATCTCTGTGGCTCCGTCTTCCTCTCACGGTGATATCTCTGGGATGAAGCCAGTACTAGTCCCAGGAAAATCAATATATTACTATCAGTCATACACTGACTGCGTGGAGCCTTAGCTCTTGACAAACACTCGAGACGTTGCTGCGGCACATCTGTATAGGTCCAGGTGCGCAATAATTCATTCATCGTCACAAGCAAATGCTACATACAGACACCAGAAGCTGAATATGAATAATCAGCGCAGCCGTCATCCAGCTAGTATCTTATTGGGCGCATTGGGGTAGATGTATTAACCTGGAGACGGCATAAGGAAGTGATAAAGCATTGATAAGTGCACGGTGATAAACGCGCCAGTTAATCAGCTCCTAACTGTTAATTTACATATTGGAGCTGATTGGCTGGTGCGTTTATCACCTTGCACATATCACTGGTTTATCACTTCCTTATGTCTTCTCCAGGTTAATACAGATGGGTCCACGTTTATCTTGGCCTTTAATAGGATTAACTGAGACTGGCCAATCGGACTTAGGGGGTCATTCCGAGTTGTTCGCTTGGTAAATTTCTTCGCATCGCAGCGATTTTCCGCTTAGTGCGCATGCGCAATGTCCGCACTGCGACTGCGCCAAGTAAATTTGCTATACAGTTAGGAATTTTACTCACGGTTTTTTCTTCGTTCTGGTGATCGTAATGTGATTGACAGGAAGTGGGTGTTTCTGGGCGGAAACTGGCCGTTTTCTGGGAGTGTGTGAAAAAACGCTACCGTTTCTGGGAAAAACGCGGGAGTGGCTGGAGAAACGGAGGAGTGTCTGGGCGAACGCTGGGTGTGTTTGTGATGTCAAACCAGGAACGACAAGCACTGAACTGATCGCAGATGCCGAGTAAGTCTGAAGCTACTCAGAAACTGCTACGAGGTGTGTAATCGCAATATTGCGATTACTTCGTTCGCAATTTTAAGATGCTAAGATTCACTCCCAGTAGGCGGCGGCTTAGCGTGTGCAAAGCTGCTAAAAGCAGCTTGCGAGCGAACAACTCGGAATGACCCCCTTAATCCCCTGCTGTATTGTTCTCTGTATTGTATTGCAGCTGAGAATAATAGATGAAGGGTTTATGTTAATAAACCATGTTGTGCCTAGGCGCAGCAAACTAGCCAAGATAACTGTGGACCCATCTGTACATCTGCCCCATTGTTCCTGGAATTCCTAGAGATTGCCCTTTTTCCAGATACCACATCTGCAGTCTGTCCCCAGCGGGGTCCCGGACACTGCACTGTGACAGGGAAACAGGGACCAGGCCTTCCAGGCAGGCGGGATTTAACTCCTGGCATGCCGACGCTTCATGGTGACCCTCCTGCAATTAAGGCAATACCGGAAGCTCTGCACTAAGATCAGTGTTTATAAAGCACATGATAAATCGTCATCCTTCTCAGGTATTTATCACCGTGCCCCCAGGCCGGCTCCGTCTCCCATTATGTGACGGACGGCCCCTCCTGGTGCCGAGCGGCTGATGATATCTGCTTAGTATCGGAATCACATTATTACAGCCCATAAAATGGAATAATTTACAGATTATGATGATATACAGCCTCACCCCTGCATAAATCCTAACGATGGCAATAACTTGGCAGTCTTATGAGCGGAGACATTTGGCTGAGATTGAGCAGAAAATAGACCTTCGCCCTTTCCATGAATTATCCGCTGCATAAAGCAAAGATTCATTGTTATGTAATTGTGTCTGTCCATCAGGAGAGTCGCTGTAACTGGGGGATGTTCCAGGCACGCTTCTGCCTCCTACTGTATGTCCTGTACACCGTAAGAGCATTGTCACCCAATTCCTAACCGACCAGCGCGCTCATATAACAATCATCCATACGCCCCATTAGCACTGGCTAAAGTAGTTATGACAAAGTACTTGCTGAGCTTATCGCTGTTTGTTACTGGACCACTGACGCCATCCGTAGATGGCGGTACAGTTCTATTGCCAGCAATGGGGACCCACCAAAAGCCTTTCCGAATTCAGTGAAGCCTTCCAGTCCCCGCCAGGTGAAAGTGTAATGTGCATGTACAGACTGGGGGTTACACGTGCGCACTGCGCAGCTGAAGAGGGGAACACTGCGGGACCTTGGCGGACAGGTAAGTTACGTTATATGCCGGTAGTATATTTGTTAGAATCACTGTGATACTGGGCGAAAACTTACGCCGGTAATTAGTATCATTAATAGATGGAGCCCATAGAGTTAATAAATAAATCTAATTAGATGTTATTGTAATGCTCTCCATGCTACTATGGTTGGTTATTCCGAGTTGATCGCTAGCTGCATTTGTTTGCAGCGCAGCGATCAGGCTAAAAAACGGCAATTCTGCACATGTGTACGCGCGACGTACGGGCACAAGAAACGATGTAGTTTCTTGGTGGCAACTGACCATTTTTAGGGAGTGTGCGGAAAAATGCAGGGGTGCCAGGAAAAACGCAGGCATGGCTGGGCGAACGCTGGGCGGGTTTGTGCCGTCAAATCCGGAACTGAATAGTCTGAAGTGATCGCAAGCGCTGAGTAGATTTTCAGCTACTCTGAAACTACACAAAATTTTTTTGCATGCGCTCTGCGATACAACCGTTCGCACTTCTGCTAAGCTAAAATACACTCCCAGTGGGCGGCGGCATAGCGTTTGCACGGCTGCTAAAAACTGCTAGCGAGCGATCAACTCGGAATGACCACCATTGTCCCTCTATAATGTAAAAAAGGAGAAGACAAATTCGGGATCTAGCAGTTTCATACCCTCCGCCATCGCAGCACAGGGATCAGGGATGAAGGGAATATTGTAAAAGTTGGTTTTGTTACAAATAATCGTCAGTGAGAGAAACCCTTAATTAATTACCACTAGTGTCATAGTGGGGCCACAATATGCACTGGGGCGGCCGCTCCACCCTCCCCTTTACAAGTGGTGTCATGGCGTCACAAAGAGGGTGCTGGGATCCCAAAGCTGATGTGCCAGGCTGCTGTTGGGTGGCTCTCCTGCAGCTCTCCAGGCTCTGGGTGCCGTCCCAGGAACCCTACAAGCTAACTAGAGGTGCCACGGTGCCTCCCCCACTGGCCTCGTGCCCTGTGTGGTTGCACAGCCTGCAGAACCGTGGTTAAGTCCCTGGGCACCACCAGCTGATGGTTAAGATGTCTGCATCTTTCCCGCCTCTGTCAGCCAATATGTAGCCTCATTCCAGTCGTAGCCACCGCCGGTAGCTGTGCAAAAATGGCTGCTTTTTTATGGCTGACAACGCTGTCTTGTCTTCAGCGACCATGCACGCTTTCCGTTACATTGCTGCATAAATAAAGATAACAAGTCTATGTGGGTGATTCAGACCTGATCGCTGGGCTGCTAGCTTTGCTGTCCTGCGCTCAGATGGTCGCCGCCTCCAGGGGGAGCGTAAATTCGCAGTGCAAGTGTGCGATCCCATGTGTACGCAGTGTGCAGTGTGCGCAGCCCAGGACTTACTCCTGCAACGCGATCACATCAGGCTGATCGGGGCCGGAGCTGATGTCACACACCCTCCCTGAAAACGTTTGGCACGCCTGCGTTTTTACAATCACTCCCAATAAACGGTCAGTTACCACCCACAAACGGCCTCCTCCTGTCAATCACTTTGCGAACGCCCGTGCGAATGTAATTTTCGCACCAGCCAATCGCTGACTGGCGATGACCGCTGTTGTTGTACGATGTGAATGCATATTTATTACCTGATCGCCCGCTGTACAAAAACGCACAGCAGCGAGCAGATCTGAATGACCCCCTATGAACCCAAGAAGCATATTTCCAGTAGCGCTCTCTGATGGCGTTTTCTCGGTATTACAGTTATCAATAATTCCCCTTCTGGTTCCTCTTCTACATAAAATATTATTTGGAAGCTGTTTTCAGTTGTAGGCTGTACAGCCGCACTTTGGGTCTAATTCAGACCGGATCACTGTTGTGCGAATTCACACAGCGGTTGATAATCCAACGTCTGCGCATGCATACGGATTGTAATGCGCAGACGCGAGGCCAAACTGCAAAACAGGAAGCGGGTGTTTGTGGGTGGTAACTGACTGTTTTCTGGGAGTGTCAGGAAAAGCGCAGGCGTTCCCAAGCGTTCTCAGGGCGGGTGTCTGTCTGACGTCAGCTCCGACCCCGATCAGCCTGTTTGTATCACAGTGTAGGAGTAAGTCCTGGGCTGCGCACACACTGCACACACTGGAATAATCATTAGATGGTGGATGAGTTGGGAACGGATTTGCAGCTGACCGGCGTTTGCAAAGCTTTTTGCACGGCGTACGCAGAATTGCACGGGGCGGCTTTTCACTGTTTCTGGGCGGCGACTATCCGATCGCAAACCTCTGCAAATTCACAGAGGAGTGATCAGATCTGAATTAGGCCCTTACACCCCTGCGGATATTAGCCCATATGTCAGGCGCATCTATGGGACAACCCCGCACTTACCCATATGCTTGCACCAACCTTATCCCTGGTGGAAGAGGTGCTTCTGAAATCAGAAAGGATCACTGGATAACCCGCAATTCTCCATACACACCCTTCACCCACCCTCCAAAAAAATTACCCTACATGCGAACCTCCCTTTGCCACTGAATTATGGGGGTCATTCTGACCCGATCGCACGCTGCAGTTTGTCACAGCGGTGCGATTGGGTCAGAACTGCGCATGCACAGGCGCCACAGTGCGCCGGTGCATGCCTGACGGCCAAAGGCTGTCGGGCCGCTATGATCGCCTCTGCCTGATTGACAGGCAAAGGCGGTCGCTGGGCGGGGGGGGGGGGGGGGCGGAACGGCGGCGCTTGCCCGCCGTTTCGTGAGTGCAGTCCGGCCAACGCAGGTGTGGCCGGACCGAATGGGGGGCAGGCCGCAGCGGCTGTGTGACGTCACACGCAGTCACTGCGGGCCGGGGAGCGATGAGTAGCTCCCAGCCAGCACGCTGAAGCTGCACTGGTCGGAAGCTACTCTTGAAGTGCAAAGGCATCGCCACTGTGCGATGCCTTTGCACTTCTGCAGGAGGGAGCGGCACTGACATGGGGGGCGGATAGCTCTGTGCTGGGCGTCCCCCCGCATGTCAGTGTGAATGATCATAGCTGTGCTAAATTTAGCACAGCTATGATCATCTCGGAATGACACCCAATGTCCCCTAAACTACAATTGAAAAGGCAACGCTAAATGCATGACCTCAGCTATGGTGCATGCGCAGAGAAGCAAAAAGTGCAAGATCCGCGTCGGCTGCATTGTTACAGAGCTGTGGAGGTTGTTGTTTTTTCTGTTCTCTTTGTGAGGCCATATCGCAACTACAAAAAAACAATATATAAAATGTAAGTCAGCTGCACACCCAGCTCATATAAAATGGCACAAGTGGCAAATCGTGTTCCATCTACCCCCCAAGTATTAGTTGGGCAGAATACTACAATGTACTATTGAAGTAAGTCCTATGTAAACCTTGCTCTGCAGGCAATAGGAGACTACACAAGACAAAGTCCGGGCCTTACATCACTTACAGAAGATGCTGAGAATGTAGGAAAGTCTTATTCAGCTGAAAACACATTTAGTTCTAGAGCTTAGCAGAACACGGCAGGACAAACAACACACGCAGCCCCGCAGACTGATGAGGCCCCGATTGAGAAGATGAGTCGGTGGGTGGTTGCTTAATGATCTGGTGGATAAGGAAATTAGGAGTGAACCCCGGAGCTTGGCTTCCTGATATAACGCAGTTGGCAGTCCTATCACACGCAGACTCAATGACTTTAACCGTGGCCATCGTAAATGACGCAAGGCACATTGGGTTCGGAGAAAGCATCAGCCGGAAACTCTGGGAGAATAGAACAGGAGAGTTTAGGAAATAGTGATGCGCCAGGCGGGGTGGAGAACGCATGTTGTGGAGAGCTCATTACAATTTCATTAAAGGATGCAGAATTAATTCCAAAGAGTTTAGAGAAGTTGTTTACAAATACAGGCGTAAGTGAGACGGAAGAAAGATTATGTAACTGACTTTATCTAGTTGGGTTATTATCTAGGATAAATACAGTGAAACGTGCAGGCTCACGCGTTTCACATCAACCGTTACTTATTAGGTTGGGGATCTTTTCTGCACAGAAGGTATTTCACTGGGGTCACCGTAGATGCTCATTAATTATATATCCGCACTGTGATTACTGAGTCTGGCACATCCCAATAACTGAAACACTAATTAGGGAAATGTATGTAATTGATCATTTTATGATGTTTAGTCGCTTGGTGACCGCAGGTGCTTTCACCTAAATAACCAAAGTAGTTCTTAAAATGCTCCACGTGTTCTAAGAGCCGCATTTTCAGCCGATGTAATTTGCATTATTCTTCGAGTAAACAGAAGGAAAGGGCTATACCCCCGTGAGCCCCTTTGGAACATTAAAGGGGGGGGGGGCTACAAGAAGTAACAGCCTCAAGTGTTGCGATGACGGCTTAAGCCTGTGTTCTATTTAAGCTTACCTCCTATTTTAAACACAATTTAATCATTAGAAATCTATTTGTACTTACCAACCCTCATTCTATGCACGATGAAAGCGTCCATCCTCAGTCTCATGCATGACCGGCGGTCAGGAGAATGGCGGTCAGCATCCCAAAGGCTGGATCCTGGCTGCAAAATGCTGGGGGGGGGGGGGGGGGTGAGTGCAACAAGCCCCTTGCGGGCTCAGTGGCAACATTCTATTTCCACTCTACATGGACACCCATGAGTGGGAATAGTCCCTGTTGGTCGGCATACTGATCGGTGGGATTGTGAGCGGGTGGGATCCAGGGGTCGGTAATATTCTATCACCTCGCTTTTGCTAGAAATGATGCACGGGCAGATTTACTGCTAGGCAACCTAGATGATACCTTAATGGCCCGGCATTCCCATGGGGCCCATGTCCAGGCCCCCTGAAATCCATCCCTGATCAGGGGGTCCCCAGGCAACTGTGTACAATGGAGTATCAGGGGGTCCCTGGGCTGCCAGGGAGGACCGTGGGGTTCCCAGGCTCCAGGGTTTAGTGAATGATCATTGGGTCCCTAGGCTACAGAGGAGGATTGTGGGGTCCTAGGGCTGCTCGCTGCAGGGGAGAATCAGGGGGTCCTAGGACACAACCAGGGCCACACAGCACTTGTGCCGCAGACTGAACACTAAATGCTGAAGTGGCACTCTAGTAAACAGGAATACCTTAGGCACATGCATGATAAGTGGTACAGAGAAGTGCCATGGCCGCTTGCTGCCGGTGCCAGCCAGAAAGAGAAAGGCCATGGGCACATAAAACCCCTGACGAGCAGTACAACAAAGTGGGCAGTTGCAGCCAAGAGCACACAGCTGGGAAGCAGCCTCACAGCCTGGTAAGTATGAGGCAGCAATGTATAAGGGGCATTACTGTGAGGAATAATGTTATAAATGGCATTACTGTTTCTGGCATAATGTGTAAGAGTCATTACGGTGTGCGGCATAATGTGTAAGGGGCATTATGGTGTGTGGCATCATGTGTAAGAGTCATAACCATGTGCGTCATAATGTGTAAGGGGCATTATGGTGTGTGGCATAATGTGTAAGAGTCATTACCATGTGTGGCATAATGTGTATGGGGCATTATGGTGTGTGGTATAATGTGTAAGGGGCATTATGGTGTGTGGCATAATGTGTAAGGAGCATTACGGTGTGTGGCATAATGTGTGAGGGGGATTATGGGGTGCAGCATAATGTGTAAGGGGCATTACAGTGTGCAGCATATTGTGTAAGGGGCATTACAGTGCATGACATAATGTGTAAGGGGCATTACAGTGTATGGTATATTGTGTAAAAGGCAATACAGTGTGCTGAATAATGTGTAAGGGGCATTATTGTGTGCGGCATAATGTGTAAGGGGTATAATGTGTGTGGCATAATGTGTATGGGGCATTACGGTCTGCAGCATAATGTGTAAGGGGCATTATGGTGTGCTGCATAATGTGTAAGGGGCATTACGTTATTGGCGTAATGTGTAAGGGGCATTACAGTGTGTAGCATATTGTGTAAGGTGCATTACAGTGTGTGGCATAATGTGTAAGGGGCATTAGGGTGTATGGCATAATGTGAAACGGGCATTATGGTGTTTAGCATAATGTATTTGAGGAAAAATTACTTCACAGAAAGAGTAGTGAACAATTGGAATAGCCTCCCATCAGAGGTGGTAGAGGCTAAGACAGTAGAGCAATTTAAGCATGCATGGGATAGACATAAGTATATCCTTACAAAGAAATAAGGTTCAAATAAGGTTTGAGGTAAAAATATGGTAAAAAATGGGCAGACTAGATGGGCCAAGTGGTTCTTATCTGCCGTCACATTCTATGTTTCTAATGTGTAAGAAAAATTATGGTGTGCAGCAAAATGTGTAAGGGGCATTACAGTGTGCAGCCTAATGTGTACGGGGCATTACTGTGTGTGCCATATTGTGTAAGTGGCACTACGGTGTGTGGCATAATGTGTAAGGGGCATTACAGTGTGTGGTATAATGTGCAAGGGGCATTACAGTGTGTAGCATATTGTGTAAGGGGCATTATGGTGTGTGGCATAATGTGTGTGGCATAATGTGTAAGGGGCATTACAGTGTGTGGCATATTGTGTAAAGGGCATTATGGTGTGTTGCAAAATGTGTACGGGGCATTGCTATAAGGAGGAAAAATGGGAAATAATGTAAGGGGCATGATTTGGGAATGAAAATGCTATGCTATGGATTGTTTGAGGGAGGGTGCCCAAAGCAGTATCTTGCCTAGGTCCCCATGAGGTCTAAGTCCAGCTCTGAAATGATGTGCAGGTGTTGATACTGCAGAGTTGCATACTGTACAGTAGGTTCACACCAGCGCATAACTCACACTATGAACAGCCCAGTGGTGTTAGTTTATTGATAGATAGCATGTACAGCCGTACTCACTGTTACATGTACACTGGTGATGAAGTGGAGAGGGGTGTCATACAGCTCACCAGCCGGTGACTGTATTTTGCAAATGGGTAGCAGTGTCTCCGTCTCAAAATGGCTTCTGTGGAGGCTGCTACGCATCTGAAAATGCAGCCACTTTCACTGACACGCTTGCAGCACTCCCATAACACGCCCGAGGTAAATAATTGTATGTTGGGCATCATTCATAAAAAATAAAAAAGCCTTTGATGGCTAAAAGACCTTTGGGTCTATGTACTAAGCCTTGGAGAGAGACAAAGTATAAATTAATCACAGCCTGTAACATGGCAGTTTGGAGCTGATAGGCTGGTACTTTATTTCCATTAAGGCTTAGTAAATAGACCCCTATGGGAGTTATGTAATAAGCCATGTATAGAGAGAACGCGGAGAAAGATAAAGTATCAACAAATCAGCTCTTGACATTTTTCAAACAGTAACTTGACAGTTAGGAGCTGATTGCCCGTTACTTTATCTTTCTCCAAGGCTTAGGGCATCTCTTACTAAATGAGCTACCTTTCTAGTGGAGGAGTAACTGAACCCCCGCTCACAGTCCGAGCCCCGCACCACTGTATGCAACCTATGAAGACAGTAGACAGAAAACAAATTCTATTGTAAAAATATTAAAAATAAACTTTTGCCCGTTGCTATTTGGTATAAATAAATCATCAGACACTTCAAAAATGTTGTCAGATTAATAAGTAATCACATTTTCCCAAAAATTCATTATTAACTTTTATTTATGCACATACCTAATGAGTGTATTCTTTGAAACTTCACAAAAATAGTCCTTAAAGATGTGTAGACAGCAACTGTGAAGACAATATTCCATCAGATTTTTTACATTCTAATTAAATTCTAATTTAGATCATTGTCATTTTGGTATAATTTTTTTATAAAAACAACAGAAACACAATATGCATTATTTTTAAAAGTTAATTAAAATGAACTTTTTAAACGGTGACTATGCTTAGAATTTTCACCGAAAAGTAATTCATTCAAGCACAGTATATTTCAACCAAATTCAACTTATTATTCTCTTTTCCTAGATACATTCAGGACTGTGGACAGAAATAGAGGGCATCTATGGATGTCAGTACCATGGACAGAGAGGGTCTTCTATACGAATGTCTGTACCATGGAGAGAGAAGAGAGTGTCTTGTATACAACTGTGAGTGCCATGAACAGAGAGGGGCTTTTACATTTTATGACTGAAAGTACCATGGACAGAGAGGGTCTTCTATACAAATGTCAGTACATTGGACATAGAAGGTCTTTGGTATGACTGTCAAGGTGAGAAATTGCTTCTATACGAATATCAGTACCATGGACAAAGAGGGTCTTCTATATGAATGTCAGTAGCATGGACATAGAGGGTCTTCTATACGAATGTTAATACCATGGACAGAGAAGTTCTTCTATACAAATGTCAATACCATGGACATAGAGGGTATTTTATACGTATGTCAGTACCATCGACAGAGAGTGTCTTCTAAACAAATGTCAGTACCATGGACAGAGAGGGTCTTCTAAACGAATGTCAGTGCCATGGACAGAGAGGGTCCTCTATATGAATGTCAGTACCATGGACAAAGAAGGTCTTCTATACAAATATCAGTACCATTAACAGAGAAGGTCTTCTATACGAATGTCAGTACCATGAAAAGAGAGGGTCTTCTATACAAATGTCAGTACCATGAACAGAGAGGGTCTTCATGTGAATGTCAGTACCATGGACAGAAAAGGTCTTCTATACGAATATCAGTACCATGTACAGAGAAGGACTTCTATACGAATGTCAGTACCGTGGACAGAGAAGGTCTTCTATATGAATGTCAGTATCATAGACAGAGAGGGTATTCTATGCATATGTCAGTATCATGGACAGAGAGGGTCTTTGGTATGACTGTCAGTTCCATGGAAAGATAGGGTCTTCTATACGAATGTTAGTACCATGGACAAAGAAGGTCTTCTATACGAATGTCAGTACCATGGACAAAGAAGGTCTTCGATTCGAATGTCAGTACCATGGACAGAGAGGGTCTTCTATACGAATGTCAGTACCGTGAACAGAGAGGGTCTTCTATGTGAATGTCAGTACCATGGCCAGAGAGGGTCTTCTATACCAATGTCAGTACCATGTACAGAGAAGGTCTTCTATACGAATGTCAGTACCGTGGACAGAGAAGGTCTTCTATACGAATGTCAGTGCCATAAGCGGAGAGGCTCTTCTATATGAATGTTCAAAACTAGCACGACCCCTATACTTGATTTTTAATAGTTCAATTAGAACAGGCATGGTATCGAAGGATTGGCATATAGCTGAGGTAGTGTCATTATTTAAAAAGGGATCCAAAAATCTTCCGGGAAACTGCAGACCAGTTAGTTTAACATCTATAGTGGGGAAAATATTGGAAGAAATTCTAAGGGACGTCATACAGGAGTATCTAAAGTCCGCTAGGATTATTAGCAAGAACCAGCATGGGTTTGTGAGGGACAGGTCATGTCAGACTAACTTAGTTAGCTTCTACGAGGAAGTGAGCAATAATGTTGATCAAGGAAAATCAGTGGATGTGGTCTTCCTAGATTTTGCAAAAGCCTTCGATACAGTTCCTCACAGGAGACTGATGATCAAATTAAAGGAGATTGGCCTAGGAAAAACTATTTGCACATGGATAAGCAGCTGGTTGGATAGCAGGGTACAGCGAGTAGTGGTCAACGGGAAGTCCTCAACCTGGTCCCCAGTAGTCAGCAGAATACCACAAGGGTCCGTACTCGGACCACTACTGTTCAACATATTTATCAATGACCTAGAAATAGGCCTGGAAAGCACAGTGTCAATCTTTGCAGATGATACTAAACTGTGTAAGGTAATTAATTCAGAATTGGATGTGGAGTCCTTGCAGAATGATATATCTAAACTTGAACTCTGGGCGTCTAAATGGAAAATGAGGTTCAATACAGACAAATGCAAGGTTATGCATCTTGGGACTAAAAACAAACTTGCATCCTACATATTAAATGGGGAACGCCTAGGGGAAACAGAGTTGGAAAAAGATTTGGGGGTATTCATTGATAATAGGCTTAATAACCGTACACAATGTCAAAACGCAGTAAAGAAGGCAAGTAAGGTGCTAGCGTGCATAAAAATGGGAATTGAGACAAGGGACTCGGATGTAATCATGCCGCTCTATAAGGCACTGGTACGTCCGCACCTGGAATATTGTGTTCAGTTTTGGGCACCATTGTATAAAAAACACATCAGTGAACTCGAAAAGTGTTCAAAGGCGAGCTACTAAATTGATTAAAGGCCTAGAAGGACTGGACTATAAGGAAAGACTTACTAGGCTGAATATGTATACACTAGAAAAGAGGCGCCTAAGAGGAGATATTAATATCTTCAAATATGTAAAGGGACATCACAAAGAGTTATCAGGGGAATTATTTATTAAAAGAACACAGTTTAGGACACGTGGGCACTCACTGCGACTGGAGGAGAGAAAGTTCCGAACGCAACGGAGGAAAGGGTTCTTCACTGTTAGGGCAATCAGGATGTGGAATTCCCTGCCAGGGAAGGTGGTAATGGCGGACTCTGAAATTGGATTTAAAAAAGGAATGGATACATTTCTGAATGAAAAAGCTATCCAAGGTTACAATACTTAAAATATCAACATGGTTAATCCGGGGGTAACATGTTATAGTAGCTAACTAGTCATAAAACATTATTTAGTAAGTATGTAGAATCATCACAACTTAATACAGGTTGAACACGATGGGCAATTTGCCTCCATTCAACCTCAAATATTATGTTACTATGTTATGTCAGTACCATGGACAGAGAGGGTCTTCTATATGAATGTCAGAACTATGGACAGAGAGGGGCTTCTATACGAATGTCAGAACCATGAACAGAGAGGACCTTCTATATGAATGTCAGGACCGTGGACAGAGAGGGTCTTCTATACGAATGTCAGTACCATGGACAGAGAAGGTCTTCCATAAGAATGTCAGTACAATGGACAGTGAATGTATTCTATAAGAATGTCAGTACCATGGACAGAGAGGATCTTCTATACGAATGTCAGTACCATGGACAGGGAGGGGCTTCTATATGAATGTCAGTACCGTGAACAGGGAGGATCATCTATACTAATGTCAGTACCGTGGACAGAGAGGGGCTTCTATATGAATGTCAGTACCATGCACAGAGAGGGTCTTCTATACGAATGTCAGTACCGTGGACAGAGAGGGTCTTCTATATGAATATCAGTACCATGGACAGAGAGGGTCTTCTATATGAATGTCAGAACAATGGACAGAAAGGGTCTTCTATACAAATGTCAGTACCATGGACAGAGAGGGTCTTCTATATGAATGTCAGAACCGTGGACAGAGAGGGTCTTCTATACGAATGTCAGTACCATGGACAGAAAGGGTTTTCTATATAAATGTCAGTACCGTGGACAGGGAGGATCATCTATACTAATGTCAGTACCATGGACAGAGAGGGTCTTCTATACAAATGTCAGTACCATGGACTGAGAGGGTCTTCTATATGAATGTCAGAACAATGGACAGAAAGGGTCTTCTATACAAATGTCAGTACCATGGACAGAGAGGATCTTCTATATGAATATTAGTACCATGGACAGAGAGGGTCTTCTATACGAATGTCAGTACCATGGACAGAGAGGGTCTTCTATACGAATGTCAGTACCGTGGACAGAGAGGGTCTTCTATATAAATGTCAGTACCGTGGACAGGGAGGATCATCTTTACTAATGTCAGTACCATGAACAGAGAGGGTCTTCTATACAAATGTCAGTACCATGGACAGAGAGGGTCTTCTATATGAATGTCAGAACTATGGACACAGAGGGTCTTCTATACGAATGTCAGTACCGTGGACAGGGAGGGTCTTCTATACAAATGTCAGTACCTTGGACAGAGAGGATCTTCTATATGAATGTCAATACCGTGGACAGAGAGGGTCTTCTATACGAATGTCAGTCCCATGGACAGAGAGGATCTTCTATATGAATGTCAGTACCGTGGACAGAGAGGGTCTTCTATACGAATGTCAGTACCATGGACAGAGAGGGTCTTCTATATGAATGTCAGTACCGTGGACAAAGAGGGTCTTTGGTATGACTGTCAGTACCATGGAAAGATAGGGTCTACTATAGGAATGTCAGTATCATGATCAGAGAAGGTCTTCTATATAAATGTCATTCCCATGGACAGAGAGAGTCTTCTATACGAATGTCAGTATCATGAACAGAGAGAGTCTTCTATACGAATGTCAGTACCCAGGCTCCTTACTTACCTCTCCGGGCGCGCTGGTCCTCTCTGCGGTCGTCCTCGCTGGCGGCTCCCGGCTCCCGTCGCTCGGCCCGGCGTCTGGGCGGGTGACGTCATCAGGTACTTCCCACCAACCAGCTGGTGGTGGGAAGTATAAATTCAGGCATCAGGCGCTGTATCAGTGCCTGAGTATCCTCAGTTCCCCAGGAGTGGTGATCGCCAGACTTCCGTGCCTTCAGCACCTCCGTGCCTCCAAGCACCTCCGTGCCTCCAAACACCTCCGTGCCTCCAAGCACCTCCGTGCCTCCAAGCACCTCCGTGCCTCCAGCACCTCCGTGCCTCCAAGCACCTCCGTGCCTCCAAGCACCTCCGTGCCTCCAGCACCTCCGTGCCTTCAAGCACCTCTGTGCCTCCAGCACCTCTGTGCCTCCAAGCACCTCCGTGCCTCCAAGCACCTCCGTGCCTTCAAGTACCTACGTGCCTCCAAGCACCTCCGTGCCTCCAAGCACCTCCGTGCCTTCAAGTACCTACGTGCCTCCAAGCACCTCCGTGCCTCCAGCACCTCCGTGCCTCCAAGCACCTCCGTGCCTCCAAGCACCTCTGTGCCTCCAAGCGCCTTAGCGCCTCCAAGCACCTCAGTGCCTCCAGGCACCTCAGTGTCTCCACACGCTTCAGCGCCTCCAAGCACCTCAGCGCCTCCAAGCACTTCAGCGCCTACAAACACTTCAGTGTCTCCAAGCCCCAGTGCACGTTTGCGCAGTTGTGCCTCCAGCACCTAGTATTCTTCTCTGATTCACCAGCACCTTTCAAGTTCTGTCTTTCAGGAGACCTTCAGCGTCCACACGTGCCTCCTGTCTGCCGACCTGATCCTGCATGAGGAAAACTTACATCCGGCCATCTCTGCTGCGGCCCAGTTGCGGTTCCTCTTCCCGGTCACCGGAAGAAACCCCGAGTCCACAACACTTCCAAACCAGGTCAGTGATAGTATACTCAGGCCACATGGACCCGGGGGATCGGAACACGGACTCAAGTGCCATCCAGAACCTGGCTTCCCGAGTATAAAGTCAGGAAGCGGCACAAGGTCAGGTGATGCAGTACCTCCAGGAGTTGTCCGGGCGTCTGGATCAGATTCAGGCGTCTCTAGCCTCGGTAATTCCGGCACCAGTTCCAGTAGCCGCACCAGTTGCCGCTTCCAGCAATGTCCAACCATCTTCAGCTGCCTATTCCGTCCCGTTATAATGGGAATCCTAAAAATTGTCGTGGTTTTTTAAACCAATGCGAGGTACATTTCGAGCTACTTGCACACAACTTTCCTACAGACCGGTCCAAGGTGGCATATATTATTTCTCTGCTGGAAGGATCTGCCTTGGATTGGGTTTCTCCATTATGGGAACGTTCTGATTCACTGGTTTCCAATTACTCCGAATTCATCACGTCTTTTCGACGAATTTTTGACGAGCCCGGCAGGATGACCTCGGCCTCTTCTGACTTGCTCCGCATCCGTCAAGGCTCCCGATCCGTGGGTCAGTATGTGGTTCATTTCCAAACCATTGCCTCTGAAGTTCGCTGGAATAATGAGGCTCTGAGAGCCGCTTTTTGGAACGGTCTTTCTGATCGCCTGAAGGATGAGTTGGTCACTCGAGAGCTTCCGGATTCTTTAGAGGAATTGATCTCTCTCTGTGTCAAGGTAGATCTCTGGATGCAGGAACGTGGAGGTGAACGTAGTCGATCGGATCATTCTAGGTTCCGGCTTCCTCCTGCAAGGCAAGCGGTGGTCCCAAGTCCGGACGAACCCATGCAGATTAACCGATCCCGGTTGTCCCCGGAGGAGCGACAGCGTCGTCATGAGGGTAAGCTCTGTCTGTACTGCGGAGCTGCGGGTCACTTCATCAAGTCCTGCAAATCCCGTCCGGGAAACGGGCAGGCCTAGCTTGTTCCGGAGGAGTCAAGTTGGGGGTTACGACCAAATCTTCTCCGACTTCGGACTGTTTGCTTCCTGTAACGTTAATCACCAAGGCTACTTCCAAGTCTCTTGAAGCCCTGTTGGACTCCGGGGCTGCGGGGAATTTCGTTTCTTCCCTCTGTGTCCAAAGCCTGAATTTGGAAGTACGGTCCATCGAACGGCCTATTTCCTTGACAGCTATCAATGGTACTAGGATATCCAAGGGTATCATAACAGAACGCACGGTTCCAGTTAAATTACAGGTCGGGGCTCTACATCAAGAATATTTGGAGTTCCTGGTGATTCCGGAAATGCATCACGATCTGGTTCTCGGAATACCTTGGCTCAAAATTCACAATCCCCATATCGATTGGAAGACCGCACAGATTCGGTCTTGGGGTTCTTTTTGTCACGCTAACTGTCTCACCCCTGTCTGTCCGCTTCGTGTTTCTTCTAAGGCGGAGGAAGAACTTATCCCAGAGGCGTACCAAGAGTTCAGGGTTGTATTCTCGGAACAGGCGGCTGACCAGTTACCACCCCATAGGTGTTGGGACTGCCCCATTGACCTTATCCCAGGGAAAATGCCGCCTCGGGGTTGCATTTATCCTCTGTCCCTTCCAGAGACACAAGCTATGTCAGACTATATCAAGTCCAATCTTCACAAGGGATTCATCCGCCCCTCTATCTCCCCGGCTGGAGCGGGCTTCTTCTTCGTGAAAAAGAAGGACGGAGGGTTAAGACCATGTATCGACTACAGCGGCCTAAATGATATTACCATCAAAAATAAATACCCCTTGCCTCTAATCACAGAGCTATTTGATAGAGTTCGTGGTGCCCACGTTTTTTCCAAGCTCGATTTGAGGGGGGCCTATAACCTTATACGCATCAGAGAGGGAGATGAATGGAAGACCGCCTTCAATACCCGGGATGGGCATTATGAGTATCTGGTGATGCCGTTCGGTCTTAGCAATGCTCCTGCTGTCTTCCAGGGATTCGTCAACGAAATCTTCCGAGACATGTTATACCTATGTGTCGTGGTGTATTTGGATGACATACTGATTTTTTCAAAAGACCTTGCTGAACACAGGATACAGGTCAAAGAGGTACTCCGCCGTCTACGTGAGAATCATCTCTATGCCAAGATATCCAAGTGTACCTTCGAAGTAACATCAATACCGTTCCTCGGTTATATCATCTCGGGGATAGAGCTTCGCATGGACCCGGAGAAACTCTCCGCCATTCGGGACTGGGCACAGCCACTCTCCTTGAAAGCAATACATAGATTCCTGGGTTTTGCGAACTATTATAGAAAGTTCATTAGAAGTTTCTCCACCATTGTTGCACCCATTACCGCCTTGACGAGAAAGGGTTCCAACCCGGGTTTGTGGCCTCCCGAAGCCATTGAGGCCTTTTCCCACTTGAAATCGGCTTTTATGTCCGCTCCAGTACTCCAACAACCAAATTTCGAGGAACCTTTCTTCCTAGAAGTCGACGCATCTTCGGTCGGAGTTGGGGCCGTTCTCTCTCAGTACGCCTCAGATAAGAAATTACATCCGTGCGGCTTTCACTCTCATAAATTCTCTCCGGCTGAACGAAATTACACTATTGGAGACCAGGAACTCTTGGCGATTAAATCTGCCTTGGAAGAGTGGAGATATCTCTTAGAAGGGGCCAAACATGTGATTACCATTTACACTGATCACAAAAATTTGTTGTATATCAAAACCGCACAGTGCTTGAATCCTCGCCAAGCTAGATGGGCACTCTTCTTCACTCGATTTTCTTTCGTTATCAAGTACCGAGCCGGGACTTTCAATACTAAAGCGGATGCAGTGTCCCGTTCACAAACTCCCACAGATGAAGAAGATTCTTTTGAACGGAGTTTAATTCTGAATCCAATTTCTGTCTCTGCTGCCTCAACTACTCCAGGTCCTCCCCCTGGAAGAATGTCCGTACCAGCTAAATTCCGGTCGAGGGTACTACAGTGGGCCCATATCTCCAAGTTTTCCGGTCATCCCGGCGCCCAGAAGGTGTACAAGTTTCTGCAAAGATCTTACTGGTGGGACTCCATGCGGAAGGATGTACAGGATTACGTTAATTCCTGTCCCCAGTGTACACAGCATAAATCTCCCCGTCTACCTCCTGCTGGGTTACTACGTCCTCTGTCCATTCCTATGAAACCCTGGACTCACATTTCCATGGACTTCGTCACCGACTTGCCCTGTTCCAAAGGGTTCAACACTGTCTGGGTGATCGTCGACCGTTTTTCGAAGATGGAACATTTCGTTCCTTTGACTGGTCTGCCGACAGCTCCTAAATTAGCTCTAATATTTGTCCGAGAACATTTTCGGTTGCATGGGTTGCCTCAAGAAATAGTCTCTGATCGAGGGGTACAGTTCACCGCAAGGTTTTGGAAAGCTCTCTGCTCGGCCTTACAAATTAAACTTAAGTTTTCATCCGCTTATCACCCCCAAACTAATGGGCAAACGGAACGGGTCAATCAAGACTTGGAGACTTTCCTCCGCTTGTATCTATCCCCTTCACAGGACAACTGGGTAGAGTTATTGCCTTGGGCAGAGTTTGCACATAATCATTCATTTCATTCCTCTACTGGCGAATCTCCGTTCTTCATCAACTATGGCTTCCACCCACAGGTTCCGGAATTACCAATTCTGCCAACAGGGGAAGTTCCAGCTGTGACTTCCACTCTACTACACTTCAGACAAATTTGGAGTAAGGTTCATGCTAGTCTAAAAAAGGTTTCTGTCCGATACAAGTTCTTCGCGGACAAGAAACGGTGAGCCGCTCCTCAATACAAAGTTGGTGACAGGGTATGGCTCTCCACACGTAACCTTCGGCTAAAGGTACCCACCATGAAGTTCGCCCCAAGGTTCATCGGTCCATACCCTGTGCTACAAATCCTGAATCCTGTGGTCTGCAAGTTGGGATTACCTTCCCACCTACACATACCGAATGCCTTTCATGTTTTTCTCCTTTGTCCTCTCATCCTTAATCGTTTTCATTCTAAGCCCTCAAACCCTACTCCGGTAGAAACTGAAACTGGGACAGACTTCGAGATCAAAACTATTCTGGACTCTCGTTATCTTCATAAGAACCTGCAATACCTGGTAGAATGGAAAGGTTATGGTCCTGAGGAGAGAAGTTGGATAGGAGCTTCTGAGGTCTCAGCTCCTCAACTAATCCGTCCTTCCACGCCAAGCACCCTACGAAACCCAGTAAGTGTCCAGGGGCCACCCCTAGAGGAGGGGGTACTGTCACGCTGCCGCCCGGGGCTCCTTACTTACCTCTCCGGGCGCGCTGGTCCTCTCTGCGGCCGTCCTCGCTGGCGGCTCCCGTCGCTCGGCCCGGCGTCTGGGCGGGTGACGTCATCAGGTACTTCCCACCAACCAGCTGGTGGTGGGAAGTATAAATTCAGGCATCAGGCGCTGTATCAGTGCCTGAGTATCATCAGTTCCCCAGGAGTGGTGATCGCCAGACTTCCATGCCTCCAGCACCTCCGTGCCTCCAAGCACCTCCGTGCCTCCAAGCACCTCCGTGCCTCCAAGCACCTCCGAGCCTCCAAGCACCTCCGTGCCTCCAAGCACCTCCGTGCCTCCAGCACCTCCGTGCCTCCAAGCACCTCCGTGCCTCCAAGCACCTCCGTGCCTTCAAGTACCTCCGTGCCTCCAAGCACCTCCGTGCCTCCAAGCACCTCCATGCCTCCAAGTGCCTTAGTGCCTCCAAGCACCTCAGTGCCTCCAGGCACCTCAGTCTCTCCACGCGATTCAGCGCCTCCAAGCACCTCAGTGCCTCCAAACACTTCAGTGTCTCCAAGCCCCAGTGCACGTTTGCGCAGTTGTGCCTCCAGCACCTAGTATTCTTCTCTGATTAACCAGCACCTTTCAAGTTCTGTCTTTCAGGAGACCTTCAGCGTCCACACGTGCCTCCTGTCTGCCGACCTGATCCTGCATGAGGAAAACTTACATCCGGCCATCTCTGCTGCGGCCCAGTTGCGGTTCCTCTTCCCGGTCACCGGAAGAAACCCCGAGTCCACAACACTCCCAAACCAGGTCAGTGATAGTCTTCTATACGAATGTCAGTACCATGGACAGAGAGGGTCTTCTATACGAATGTCAGTATCATGTACAGAGAGGGTCTTTGGTATGACTGTCAGTACCATGGAAAGAGAGGGTATTCTATACTAATGTCAGTACTATAGACAGAGAGGGTCTTCTATACTAATGTCAGTACCATAGACAGAGACGATCTTCTATATGAATGTCAGTACCATGGAGAGAGAGGGTCTTCTATAGGGTCTAGTATGTGTGGCCCGCGGCCGGGATCCTGACCGCCGGCATACTGACAGCTTGGCGAGCACTGAGTCTCTTGCGGGCTCGGTGGCCTGGGAGAATATGTGTCGGCATGCCGGCGGTCAGGTTCCCAGCCGGCGGCATACTGAAGACCACCCCTTCTATATGATGTCAGTACCAGGGACAGGGAGGATCTTCTATATGGTGTCAGTACCATGGACAGAGAAGGTCTTCTATACGATGTCAGTAACATGGACAGAGAAGGTCTTCTATACGATGTCAGTGCCATGGACAGAGAAGGTCTTCTATACGATGTCAGTACCATGGACAGAGAAGGTCTTCTATACGATGTCAGTAACATGGACAGAGACAGTCTTCCCATACTATCAGTGCTATGGGAAGAAAGGGTCAGATAAGTATAACAGTGTGTGCAGAATCATGTTCCAGAAAACTGTCAGACATGGCTACAATTCCGTCTCTCAGGCTCAGAGTCATAACCGGTTAAACAAGACAGAGTGAGGGACAGAGGCAAGGGATCAGTCAGGGACTAAGCAGGGGTCTGGGAAGAATCACTGCTGGCGGCTAGTCGCTTGGCATAATACCCTGGCACTGAATGGCGCTCAGAGTGAGGGTCTGTTAAGGGAAGACTAGGCTAGCAAGAAAGGGGAGAGAGACCCAATGTGGTGGAGAAACAGTCCATGTTGTTGGACTCAGTGATTGTGCACCTGTGCCACTTCATAACCACCAAGCAGTGACCTGAATACAGAACACGTGTGTGTGTGTGTGTGTGTGTGTGTGTGTGTGTGTGTGTGTGTGTGTGTGTGTGTGTGTGTGTGTGTGTGTGTGTTCTATTTCCCTCCTGCCCAGCACTGTGCAATATTCTGGTGTCTCATAAATAACATTCATTAATTACACTCATCAATCATCATCAACATCAACATCAACATCAACATCATCATCGTGACAGTTCTTCTCTGCCCAGTTACCCAGGACTGTAAGGTATACAGTAGATTCAGCATGATACATAGGGGTTAGTGCCCCTTATAGATGGATCGCGTGATACAATGTTACCAGCATATCGCCATCCTCTGTGTTCTGCAAAATGCCTGGACACTGGCAGACTCCTATATTCTCCCGTATTGCCCATCACTGAGGTCACATCAAGATTACAGCTGGTAATTTCAGCAGAGATTATTGTCTCACAGGCCCTAAATAGCAGTGTCACCTTATTAATGAGACCTCTTATATAGAAATCAGAATGATTAGCAATTAACAAAGTCTATTCTCTGAGTTCCAAATTTAGCCACAGTTGTATTAAGCAGCAATATCACCCGACACAATGAGAAAGTGGATCAGACCGGGACACTGAGTGCTAATAAAGAAAGAGTGGCACACACACACACAAGAGAGACAGCCACAGACTGCGCACACAAGAGAGACAGTCACATTCTGAACACACAAGCGAGACAGTCACAGACTGCGCACACAAGAGAGTCAGTCACATTCTGAACACACAAGAGAGACAGTCACATTCTGAGCACACACAAGAGAGACAGTCATATTCTGAGCACACACAAAAGGGACAGTCACATTCTGAACACACAAGAGAGACAGTCACATTCTGAACACACACAAGAGTCACAGACTGCATACGTAAGAAAGACAGTCACATTCCGAACACACAAGACATAGTCACATTCTAGGCACACCTAGAGAGACAGTAACAGACTACCCTCACAAAGAGAGACAGCCACATTCTAACCATGACACTCTAATGTGAGGTGGGATACAGACTGGCACTCCTATACAGATGTATGTGCAGCCTGGTGTGCAGCAATAAAAGACTAATTGCAAGTGACAAAAGTGGAGGCCTCGGGGCAATCCTGAACACCCGGCAATGGTGGTCATTCCGAGTTGTTCGCTCGGTAATTTTCTTCGCATCGCAGCAATTTTCCGCTTAATGCGCATGCGCAATGTTCGCACTGCGACTGCGCCAAGTAAATTTGCTATGCAGTTAGGAATATTACTCACGTTTTTTTCATCGTTCTGGTGATCGTAATGTGATTGACAGGAAGTGGGTGTTTCTGGGCGGAAACAGGCCGTTTTAGGGGCGTGTGGGAAAAAACGCTACCGTTTCTGGGAAAAACGCGGGAGTGGCTGGAGAAATGGAGGAGTGTCTGGGCGAACGCTGGGTGTGTTTGTGACGTCAAACCAGGAACGACAAGCACTGAAATGATCGCACTGGCAGAGTAAGTCTCGAGCTACTCAGAAACTGCACAGAGATGTCTTATCGCAATATTGCGAATCTTTCGTTCGCAATTTTAAGATGCTAAGATTCACTCCCAGTAGGCGGCGGCTTAGCGTGTGCAATGCTGCTAAAAGCAGCTTGCGAGCGAACAACTCGGAATGAGGGCCAATGAACAATAGACACCAAAGCAATACAACTTCTCTTAGGAAACATCCAGTTCTTGTAACAGACAATTCTCAATTTCTATAGCACGTAATAAAGAAAATACAATAGTAATACTGAGATGTACAGGCCTATGTCCAAATAATATATTACTCCCAGAGTTCAGAAACGTGTAGATATTAAACAGATTGTCTGCTGTTACACCCCTTAGGTGTTCTGCTTACTTCACAGAAGACTAAGGGTGTGTACACACGGTGAGATTTTTTCTTTTGATTTTGACTATATAGTCAAAATCGTAAGAAAAGTTAGTGCAAATCGCAAGGTGTTATGCCACTTGTGATCTTGATTCGATCCCAATGCGCGGTCCCGCCAGGTCGGCATCGCAAGAAAAGATAGACTGTGCAGGCAAGTCAATCCTTGCTAGATCGGTGTACTCTCTAGTTCATCTCACATGTCAATGACATCTCACATAAGCCAAAATCTCACATAAGCCAAAATCGTAAGCACACATAGTCCATATCTCAAGAAAAGTTAGTAAAAATCTGTGCTGTCTGGGCTCCGGGGAGTTCAAGGGAAACCGCAAGTAAAAATCGGGCATAGCAAGGATCTCACCGTGTGTACAGGTAATAACCAGTGTTGTATTTTTCTAGATAAGACGATCTTTAACAAATGTCTCCTCCACCTAGCTGATGGTTCTAAGACAGAAGAATCACATATTGTATAATGTAGTATATTCAAAACAGGAAACTCATATATTAAACAAACCGCTACAGGATAAATAACCACAGAAGATGAAAAGTTGCAACTTCCTAAGGATCCTAAGATGGGAGTCCCTGGATCCTCCTGTTCTTTTATCGACCATCACGGGTGTAGTCCCAGATGAGGTTCCCAGCACAGGGGAGTCCCAGATGAGGTTCCCAGCACAGGTGAGTCCCAGGTGGGGTTCCCAGCACAGGGGAGTCCCAGATGAGGTTCCCAGCACAGGGGAGTCCCAGACGAGGTTCCCAGCACAGGGAAGTCCCACATGAGGTTTCTAGCACAGGGAGTCCCAGGTGAGGTTCCCAGCACAGGGGAATCCCAGGTGAGGTTCCCAGCACTGGTGCAGTCCCAGGTAAGGCTCCCATGACAGGGGAGTCCCAGGTGAGGTTCCCAGCACAGGGGAGTCCCAGGTGGGCTTCCCAGCACAGGGGAGTCCCAGGTGATGTTCCCAGCACAGGGTAGTCCCAGATGAGGTTACCAGCACAGGTGAGTCCCAGGTGGGTTTCCCAGCACAGGTGAGTCCCAGATGAGGTTTCCAGCACAGGGGAGTCCCAGATGAGGTTCTCAGCACAGGGGAGTCCCAGATGAGGTTCCCAGCAAAGGGGAGTCCCAGATGAGGTTCCCAGCAAAGGGGAGTCCCAGGTTAGGTTCCCAGCACAGGGGAGTCCCAGGTGAGGTTCCCAGCACAGGGGAGGTTCCCAGCACAGGTGAGTTCCAGGTGAGGTTCCCAGCACATGGTAGTCCCAGATGAGGTTCCCAGCACAGGGGAGTCCCAGATGAGGTTCCCAGCACAGGTGAGTCCCAGGTGAGGTTCCCAGCACAGGGGAGGTTCCCAGCACAAGTGAGTTCCAGGTGGGGTTCCCAGCACAGGGGAGTCCCAGGTGATGTTCCCAGCACAGGGTAGTCCCAGATGAGGTTCCCAGCACAGGTGAGTCCCAGGTGGGGTTCCCAGCACAGGGGAGTCCCAGATGAGGTTCCCAGCACAGGGGAGTCCCAGATGAGGTTCTCAGCACAGGGAAGTCCCAGATGAGGTTCCCAGCAAAGGGGAGTCCCAGGTTAGGTTCCCAGCACAGGGGAGTCATAGGTGAGGTTCCCAGCACAGGGGAGGTTCCCAGCATAGGTGAGTTCCAGGTGAGGTTCCCAGCACAGGGGAGTCCCAGGTGATGTTCCCAGCACAGGGTAGTCCCAGATGAGGTTCCCAGCACAGGGGAGTCCCAGATGAGGTTCCCAGCACAGGGGAGTCCCAGGTGGGGTTCCCAGCACAGGGGAGTCCCAGATGAGGTTCTCAGCACAGGGGAGTCCCAGATGAGGTTCCCAGCAAATGGGAGACCCAGGTTAGGTTCCCAGCACAGGGGAGTACCAGGTGAGGTTCCCAGCACAGGGGAGGTTCCCAGCACAGGTGAGTTCCAGGTGAGGTTCCCAGCACAGGTGAGTTCCAGGTGAGGTTCCCAGCACAGGGGAGTCCCAGGTGATGTTCCCAGCACAGGGGAGTCCCAGATGAGGTTCCCAGCACAGGTGAGTCCCAGATGAGGTTCCCAGCACAGGTGAGTCCCAGGTGGGGTTCCCAGCACAGGGGAGTCCCAAATGAGGTTCCCAGCACAGGGGAGTCCCAGTTGAGGTTCCCAGCACAGGGCAGTCCCAGGTGAGGTTCCCAGCACAGGGCAGTCCCAGGTGAGGTTCCCAGCACAGGGGAGTCCCAGGTGAGGTTCCCAGCACAGGGGAGTCCTAGGTGAGGTTCCCAGCACAGGGGAGTCCTAGGTGAGGTTCCCAGCACAGGGAAGTTCCAGGTGTTGCTCCCAGCACAGGGGAGTCCCAGATGAGGTTCCCAGCACAGGGGAGTCCCAGACGAGGTTCCCAGCACAGGGGAGTCCCAGATGAGATTCCTAGCACAGGGGAGTCCCAGACGAGGTTCCCAGCACAGGGGAGTCCCAGACGAGGTTCCCAGCACAGGGGAGTCCCAGGTGACGGTCTTCCCAGCACAGGGGAGTCCCAGGTGAGGTTCTTCCCAGCACAGGGGAGTCCCAGGTGAGGTTCTTCCCAGCACAGGGGAGTCCCAGGAGAGGTTCTTCCCAGCAGAGGTGAGTCCCAGGTGAGGTTACCAGCACAGGTGCAGTCCCAGGTGAGGTTCCCTGCACAGGGTAGTACCAGGTGAGGTGCCCAGCACAGGTGAGTCCCAGGTGAGGTTCCCAGCACAGGGGAGTCCCAGGTGGGGTTCCCAGCACAGGGGAGTCCCAGGTGAGGTTCCCAGGACAGGTGAGTCCCAGGTGAGGTCCCCAGCACTGGTGCAGTCCCAGGTGTGGTTCCCAGCACAGGTGAGTCCTATGTGAGGTTCCCAGCACTGGTGCAGTCCCAGGTGAGGTTCTTCCCAGCACAGGGGAGTCCCAGGTGAGGTTCCCAGTACTGGTGCAGTCCCAGGTGAGGTTCCCAGTACTGGTGCAGTCCCAGGTGAGGTTCCCAGCACTGGTGCAGTCCCAGGTGAGGTTCCCAGCACAGGGGATTCCCAGGTGAGGTTCCCAGCACAGGGGAGTCCCAGGTTAGGTTCCCAGCACAGGGAAGTCCCAGGTGAGGTTCCCAGCACAGGGAAGTCCCAGGTGAGGGTCCCAGCACAGGGTAGTCCTAGGTGAGGTTCCTAGCACAGGGGAGGTTCCCAGCACAGGTGAGTTCCAGGTGAGGTTCCCAGCACAGAGGAGTCCCAGGTGATGTTCCCAGCACAGGGTAGTCCCAGATGAGGTTCCCAGCACAGGGGAGTCCCAGATGAGGTTCACAGCACAGTTCCCAGCACAGGGGAGTCCCAGGTGATGTTCCCAGCACAGGGTAGTCCCAGATGAGGTTCCCAGCACAGGGGAGTCCCAGATGAGGTTCACAGCACAGTTCCCAGCACAGGGGAGTCCCAGATGAGGTTCTCAGCACAGGGGAGTCCCAGATGAGGTTCCCAGCACAGGGGAGTCCCAGGTGAGGTTCCCAGCACAGGGGAGGTTCCCAGCACAGGTGAGTTCCAGGTGAGGTTCCCAGCACAGAGGAGTCCCAGGTGATGTTCCCAGCACAGGGTAGTCCCAGGTGAGGTTCCCAGCACTGGTGCAGTCCCAGGTGAGGTTCCCAGCACAGGGGAGTCCCAGGTGAGGTTCCCAGCACTGGTGCAGTCCCAGGTGAGGTTCCCAGCACAGGTGAGTCCCAGGTGAGGTTCCCAGCACAGGGGAGTCCCAGGTGAGGTTCCCAACACAGGGGAGTCCCAGGTGAGGTTCCCAACACAGGGGAGTCCCAGATGAGGTTCCCAGCACAGGGGAGTCCCAGATGAGGTTCCCAGCACAGGGGAGTCCCAGGTTAGGTTCCCAGCACAGGGGAGTCCCAGTGAGGTTCCAAGCAGGCTAGAGACTAAGTAGAGCAAGACAGTAGCCAGGGGAGGTTCCCAGCACAGGTGCAGTCCCTGGTGAGTTCCCGGCACAGGGGAGTCCCAGGTGAGGTTCCCAGCACAGGTGAGTCCCAGAGGTTCCCAGCACTGGTGCAGTCCCAGGTGAGGTTCCAGGTCCCACAGGGGAGTCCCAGATGAGGTTCCAGGTGTTGTTCTCAGCACAGGGGAGTTCCAGATAAGGTTCCCAGCACAGGGGAGTCCCAGATGAGGTTCCCAGCACAGGGGAGTCCCAGATGATGTTCCCAGCACAGGGGAGTCCCAGACGAGGTTCCCAGCACAGGGGAGTCCCAGATGAGGTTCCCAGCACAGGGGAGTCCCAGACGAGGTTCCCAGCACAGGGGAGTCCCAGGTGAGGCTTCTAGCACAGGGGAGTCCCAGGTGAGGTTCTTCCCAGCACAGGGGAGTCCCAGGTGAGGTTCTTCCCAGCACAGGGGAGTCCCAGGTGAGGTTCTTCCCAGCACAGGGGAGTCCCAGGTGAGGTTCTTCCCAGCACAGGGGAGTCCCAGGTGAGGTTCTTCCCAGCACAGGGGAGTCCCAGGTGAGGTTCTTCCCAGCACAGGGGAGTCCCAGGTGAGTTTGCCAGCAGAGGTGAGTCCCAGGTGAGGTGCCCAGCACAGGTGAGTCCCAGGTGAGGTTCCCAGCACAGGGGAGTCCCAGGTGGGGTTCCCAGCACAGGGGAGTCCCAGGTGAGGTTCCCAGCACAGGTGAGTCCCAGGTGAGGCCCCCAGCACTGGTGCAGTCCCAGGTGAGGTTCCCAGCACAGGTGAGTCCCATGTGAGGTTCCCAGCACTGGTGCAGTCCCAGGTGAGGTTCCCAGCACAGGGGAGTCCCAGGTGAGGTTCCCAGCACTGGTGCAGTCCCAGGTGAGGTTCCCAGCACTGGTGCAGTCCCAGGTGAGGTTCCCAGCACTGGTGCAGTCCCAGGTGAGGTTCCCAGCACAGGGGATTCCCAGGTGAGGTTCCCAGCACAGGGGAGTCCCAGGTGAGGTTCCCAGCACTGGTGCAGTCCCAGGTGAGGTTCCCAGCACTGGTGCAGTCCCAGGTGAGGTTCCCAGCACAGGGGATTCCCAGGTGAGGTTCCCAGCACAGGGGAGTCCCAGGTTAGGTTCCCAGCACAGGGAAGTCCCAGGTGAGGTTCCCAGCATAGGGGAGTCCCAGGTGAGGGTCCCAGCACAGGGTAGTCCCAGGTGAGGTTCCTAGCACAGGGGAGGTTCCCAGCACAGGTGAGTTCCAGGTGAGGTTCCCAGCACAGAGGAGTCCCAGGTGAGGTTCCCAGCACAGGGTAGTACCAGATGAGGTTCCCAGCACAGGGGAGTCCCAGATGAGGTTCACAGCACAGGTGAGTCCCAGGTGGGGTTCCCAGCACAGGGGAGTCCCAGATGAGGTTCTCAGCACAGGGGAGTCCCAGATGAGGTTCTCAGCACAGGGGAGTCCCAGGTTAGGTTCCCAGCACAGGCGAGTCCCAGGTGAGGTTCCCAGCACAGGGGAGGTTCCGAGCACAGGTGAGTTCCAGGTGAGGTTCCCAGCACAGGGGAGTCCCAGGTGATGTTCCAGGTCCCACAGGGGAGTCCCAGATGAGGTTCCAGGTGTTGTTCTCAGCACAGGGGAGTTCCAGATGAGGTTCCCAGCACAGGGGAGTCCCAGACGAGGTTCCCAGCACAGGGTAGTCCTAGATGAGGTTCCCAGCACAGGTGAGTCCCAGGTGGGGTTCCCAGCACAGGGGAGTCCCAGATGAGGTTCCCAGCACATGGGAGTCCCAGATGAGGTTCCCAGCACAGGGGAGTCCCAGATGAGGTTCCCAGCACAGGGGAGTCCCAGGTTAGGTTCCCAGCACAGGGGAGTCCCAGTGAGGTTCCAAGAAGGCTGGAGACTAAGTAGAGCAAGACAGTAGCCAGGTGAGGTTCCCAGCACAGGTGCAGTCCCAGCTGAGTTCCCGGCACAGGGGAGTCCCAGGTGAGGTTCCCAGCACAGGTGAGTCCCAGAGGTTCCCAGCACTGGTGCAGTCCCAGGTGAGGTTCCAGGTCCCACAGGGGAGTCCCAGATGAGGTTCCAGGTGTTGTTCTCAGCACAGGGGAGTTCCAGATGAGGTTCCCAGCACAGGGGAGTCCCAGACGAGGTTCCCAGCACAGGGGAGTCCCAGATGTTCCCAGCACAGGGGAGTCCCAGACGAGGTTCCCAGCACAGGGGAGTCCCAGACGAGGTTCCCAGCACAGGGGAGTCCCAGACGAGGTTCCCAGCACAGGGGAGTCCCAGACGAGGTTCCCAGCACAGGGGAGTCCCAGGTGACGTTCTTATCAGCACAGGGGAGTCCCAGGTGAGGTTCTTCCCAGCACAGGGGAGTCCCAGGTGAGGTTCTTCCCAGCACAGGGGAGTCCCAGGTGAGGTTCTTCCCAGCACAGGGGAGTCCCAGGTGAGTTTCCCAGCAGAGGTGCAGTCCCAGGTGAGGTTCCCTGCACAGGGTAGTACCAGGTGAGGTACCCAGCACAGGTGAGTCCCAGGTGAGGTTCCCAGCACAGGGGAGTCCCAGGTGGGGTTCCCAGCACAGGGGAGTCCCAGGTGAGGTTCCCAGCACAGTTGAGTCCCAGGTGAGGTCCCCAGCACTGGTGCAGTCCCAGGTGAGGTTCCCAGCACAGGTGAGTCCCATGTGAGGTTCCCAGCACTGGTGCAGTCCCAGGTGAGGTTCCCAGCACTGGTGCAGTCCCAGGTGAGGTTCCCAGCACTGGTGCGGTCCCAGGTGAGGTTCCCAGCACAGGTCCCAGGTGAGGTTCCCAGCACAGGGGAGTCCCAGGTTAGGTTCCCAGCACAGGGAAGTCCCAGGTGAGGTTCCCAGCACAGGGGAGTCCCAGGTGAGGGTCCCAGCACAGGGTAGTCCCAGGTGAGGTTCCTAGCACAGGGGAGGTTCCCAGCACAGGTGAGTTCCAGGTGAGGTTCCCAGCACAGAGGAGTCCCCGGTGATGTTCCCAGCACAGGGTAGTACCAGATGAGGTTCCCAGCACAGGGGAGTCCCAGATGAGGTTCACAGCACAGGTGAGTCCCAGGTGGGGTTCTCAGCACAGGGGAGTCCCAGATGAGGTTCCCAGCAAAGGGGAGTCCCAGGTTAGGTTCCCAGCACAGGGGAGTCCCAGGTGAGGTTCCCAGCACAGGGGAGGTTCCCAGCACAGGTGAGTTCCAGGTGAGGTTCCCAGCACAGGGGAGTCCCAGGTGATGTTCCAGGTCCCACAGGGGAGTCCCAGATGAGGTTCCCAGCACAGGGGAGTCCCAGACGAGGTTCCCAGCACAGGGGAGTCCCAGGTGAGGTTTCTAGCACAGGGGAGTCCCAGGTGACGTTCTTCCCAGCACAGGGGAGTCCCAGGTGAGGTTCTTCCCAGCACAGGGGAGTCCCAGGTGAGGTTCTTCCCAGCAGAGGTGAGTCCCAGGTGAGTTTCCCAGCAGAGGTGAGTCCCAGGTGAGGTTACCAGCACAGGTGCAGTCCCAGGTGAGGTTCCCTGCACAGGGTAGTACCAGGTGAGGTGCCCAGCACAGGTGAGTCCCAGGTGAGGTTCCCAGCACAGGGGAGTCCCAGGTGGGGTTCCCAGCACAGGGGAGTCCCAGGTGAGGTTCCCAGCACAGGTGAGTCCCAGGTGAGGTCCCCAGCACTGGTGCAGTCCCAGGTGAGGTTTCCAGCACAGGTGAGTCCCATGTGAGGTTCCCAGCACTGGTGCAGTCCCAGGTGAGGTTCCCAGCACAGGGGAGTCCCAGGTGAGGTTCCCAGCACTGGTGAAATCCCAGGTGAGGTTCCCAGCACTGGTGAAATCCCAGGTGAGGTTCCCAGCACTGGTGCAGTCCCAGGTGAGGTTCCCAGCACAGGGGAGTCCCAGGTTAGGTTCCCAGCACAGGGAAGTCCCAGGTGAGGTTCCCAGCACAGGGGAGTCCCAGGTGAGGGTCCCAGCACAGGGTAGTCCCAGGTGAGGTTCCTAGCACAGGGGAGGTTCCCAGCACAGGTGAGTCCCAGGTGAGGTTCTTCTCAGCACAGGGGAGTCCCAGGTGAGTTTCCCAGCAGAGGTGAGTCCCAGGTGAGGTTACCAGCACAGGTGCAGTCCCAGGTGAGGTTCCCTGCACAGGGTAGTCCCAGGTGAGGTTCCTAGCACAGGGGAGGTTCCCAGCACAGGTGAGTTACAGGTGAGGTTCCCAGCACAGAGGAGTTCCAGGTGATGTTCCCAGCACAGGGTAGTCCCAGATGAGGTTCCCAGCACAGGGGAGTCCCATATGAGGTTCACAGCACAGGTGAGTCCCAGGTGGGGTTCTCAGCACAGGGGAGTCCCAGATGAGGTTCTCAGCACAGGGGAGTCCCAGATGAGGTTCTCAGCAAAGGGGAGTCCCAGGTTAGGTTCCCAGCACAGGTGAGGTTCCCAGCACAGGGGAGTCCCAGGTGATGTTCCCAGCACAGGGTAGTCCCAGGTGAGGTTCCCAGCACTGGTGCAGTCCCAGGTGAGGTTCCCAGCACAGGGGAGTCCCAGGTGAGGTTCCCAGCACTGGTGCAGTCCCAGGTGAGGTTCCCAGCACAGGTGAGTCCCAGGTGAGGTTCCCAGCACAGGGGAGTCCCAGGTTAGGTTCCCAGCACAGGGAAGTCCCAGGTGAGGTTCCCAGCACAGGGAAGTCCCAGGTGAGGTTCCCAGCACAGGGTAGTCCCAGGTGAGGGTCCCAGCACAGGGGAGTCCCAGGTGAGGTTCCTAGCACAGGGGAGGTTCCCAGCACAGGTGAGTTCCAGGTGAGGTTCCCAGCACAGAGGTGTCCCAGGTGATGTTCCCAGCACAGGGTAGTCCCAGATGAGGTTCCCAGCACAGGGGAGTCCCAGATGAGGTTCCCAGCACAGGGGAGTCCCAGGTGGGGTTCCCAGCACAGGTGAGTCCCAGGTGGGGTTCTTAGCACAGGGGAGTCCCAGATGAGGTTCCCAGCACATGGGAGTCCCAGATGAGGTTCCCAGCACAGGGGAGTCCCAGATGAGGTTCCCAGCACAGGGGAGTCCCAGGTTAGGTTCCCAGCACAGGGGAGTCCCAGTGAGGTTCCAAGCAGGCTAGAGACTAAGTAGAGCAAGACAGTAGCCAGGTGAGGTTCCCAGCACAGGTGCAGTCCCAGGTGAGTTCCCGGCACAGGGGAGTCCCAGGTGAGGTTTCTAGCACAGGGGAGTCCCAGGTGACGTTCTTCCCAGCACAGGGGAGTCCCAGGTGAGGTTCTTCCCAGCACAGGGGAGTCCCAGGTGAAGTTCTTCCCAGCACAGGGGAGTCCCAGGTGAGTTTCCCAGCAGAGGTGAGTCCCAGGTGAAGTTACCAGCACAGGTGCAGTCCCAGGTGAGGTTCCCTGCACAGGGTAGTACCAGGTGAGGTGCCCAGCACAGGTGAGTCCCAGGTGAGGTTCCCAGCACAGGGGAGTCCCAGGTGAGGTTCCCAGCACAGTTGAGTCCCAGGTCAGGTCCCCAGCAGTGGTGCAGTCCCAGGTGAGGTTCCCAGCACAGGTGAGTCCCATGTGAGGTTCCCAGCACTGGTGCAGTCCCAGGTGAGGTTCCCAGCACAGGGGAGTCCCAGGTGAGGTTCTCAGCACTGGTGCAGTCCCAGGTGAGGTTCCCAGCACTGGTGCAGTCCCAGGTGAGGTTCCCAGCACAGGGGATTCCCAGGAGAGGTTCCCAGCACAGGGGAGTCCCAGGTTAGGTTCCCAGCACAGGGAAGTCCCAGGTGAGGTTCCCAGCACAGGGGAGTCCCAGGTGAGGGTCCCAGCACAGGGTAGTCCCAGGTGAAGTTCCTAGCACAGGGGAGGTTCCCAGCACAGGTGAGTTCCAGGTGAGGTTCCCAGCACAGAGGAGTCCCAGGTGATGTTCCCAGCACAGGGTAGTACCAGATGAGGTTCCCAGCACAGGGGAGTCCCAGATGAGGTTCACAGCACAGGTGAGTCCCAGGTGGGGTTCCCAGCACAGGGGAGTCCCAGATGAGGTTCTCAGCACAGGGGAGTCCCAGATGAGGTTCCCAGCAAAGGGGAGTCCCAGGTTAGGTTCCCAGCACAGGGGAGTCCCAGGTGAGGTTCCCAGCACAGGGGAGGTTCCCAGCACAGGTGAGTTCCAGGTGAGGTTCCCAGCACAGGGGAGTCCCAGGTGATGTTCCAGGTCCCACAGGGGAGTCCCAGATGAGGTTCCAGGTGTTGTTCTCAGCACAGGGGAGTTCCAGATGAGGTTCCCAGCACAGGGGAGTCCCAGACGAGGTTCCCAGCACAGGGGAGTCCCAGACGAGGTTCCCAGCACAGGGGAGTCCCAGACGAGGTTCCCAGCACAGGTGAGTTCCAGGTGAGGTTCCCAGCACAGAGGAGTCCCAGGTGATGTTCCCAGCACAGGGTAGTACCAGATGAGGTTCCCAGCACAGGGGAGTCCCAGATGAGGTTCACAGCACAGGTGAGTCCCAGGTGGGGTTCCCAGCACAGGGGAGTCCCAGATGAGGTTCTCAGCACAGGGGAGTCCCAGATGAGGTTCCCAGCAAAGGGGAGTCCCAGGTTAGGTTCCCAGCACAGGGGAGTCCCAGATGAGGTTCCCAGCACAGGGGAGGTTCCCAGCACAGGTGAGTTCCAGGTGAGGTTCCCAGCACAGGGGAGTCCCAGGTGATGTTCCAGGTCCCACAGGGGAGTCCCAGATGAGGTTCCAGGTGTTGTTCTCAGCACAGGGGAGTTCCAGATGAGGTTCCCAGCACAGGGGAGTCCCAGACGAGGTTCCCAGCACAGGGGAGTCCCAGACGAGGTTCCCAGCACAGGGGAGTCCCAGACGAGGTTCCCAGCACAGGGGAGTCCCAGATGATGTTCCCAGCACAGGGAAGTCCCAGACGAGGTTCCCAGCACAGGGGAGTCCCAGGTGAGGTTTCTAGCACAGGGGAGTCCCAGGTGACAATCTTCCCAGCACAGGGGAGTCCCAGGTGAGGTTCTTCCCAGCACAGGGGAGTCCCAGGTGAGGTTCTTCCCAGCACAGGGGAGTCCAAGGTGAGGTTCTTCCCAGCACAGGGGAGTCCCAGGTGAGTTTCCCAGCAGAGGTGAGTCCCAGATGAGGTTACCAGCACAGGTGCAGTCCCAGGTGAAGTTCCCTGCACAGGGTAGTACCAGGTGAGTTGCCCAGCACAGGGTAGTCCCAGGTGGGGTTCCCAGCACAGGGGAGTCCCAGGTGAGGTTCCCAGCACAGGTGAGTCCCAGGTGAGGTCCCCTGCACGGGTGCAGTCCCAGGTGAGGTTCCCAGCACAGGTGAGTCCCATGTGAGGTTCCCAGTACGGGTGCAGTCCCAGGTGAGGTTCCCAGCACAGGGGAGTCCCAGGTGAGGTTCCCAGCACTGGTGCAGTCCCAGGTGAGGTTCCCAGCACTGGTGCAGTCCCAGGTGAGGTTCCCAGCACAGGGGATTCCCAGGTGAGGTTCCCAGCACAGGGGAGTCCCAGGTTAGGTTCCCAGCACAGGGAAGTCCCAGGTGAGGTTCCCAGCACAGGGGAGTCCCAGGTGAGGGTCCCAGCACAGGGTAATCCCAGGTGAGGTTCCTAGCACAGGGGAGGTTCCCAGCACAGGTGAGTCCCAGGTGAGGTTCTTCCCAGCACAGAGGAGTCCCAGGTGAGGTTCTTCCCAGCACAGGGAAGTCCCAGGTGAGTTTCCCAGCAGAGGTGAGTCCCAGGTGAGGTTACCAGCACAGGTGCAGTCCCAGGTGAGGTTCCCTGCACAGGGTAGTCCCAGGTGAGGTTCCTAGCACAGGGAAGGTTCCCAGCACAGGTGAGTTCCAGGTGAGGTTCCCAGCACAGAGGAGTCCCAGGTGATGTTCCCAGCACAGGGTAATCCCAGATGAGGTTCCCAGCACAGGGGAGTCCCAGATGAGGTTCCCAGCACAGGTGAGTCCCAGGTGGGGTTCCCAGCACAGGGGAGTCCCAGATGAGGTTCCCAGCACATGGGAGTCCCAGATGAGGTTCCCAGCACAGGGGAGTCCCAGATGAGGTTCCCAGCACAGGGGAGTCCCAGGTTAGGTTCCCAGCACAGGGGAGTCCCAGTGAGGTTCCAATCAGGCTAGAGACTAAGTAGAGCAAGACAGTAGCCAGGTTAGTACCCAGCACAGGGGAGTCCCAGGTGAGGTTCCCAGCACAGGTGAGTCCCAGAGGAGGTTACCAGCACAGGGGAGTCCCAGGTGAGGTTTCCAGCACAGGGGAGTCCCAGAGGTTCCCAGCACTGGTGCAGTCCCATGTGAGGTTCCAGGTCCCACAGGGGAGTCCCAGATGAGGTTCCAGGTGTTGTTCTCAGCACAGGGGAGTTCCAGATGAGGTTCCCAGCACAGGGGAGTCCCAGACGAGGTTCCCAGCACAGGGTAGTCCCAGGTGAGGTTCCCAGCACAGGGGAGTCCCAGATGAGGTTCCCAGCACAGGGGAGGTTCCCAGCACAGGTGAGTTCCAGGTGAGGTTCCCAGCACAGAGGTGTCCCAGGTGATGTTCCCAGCACAGGGTAGTCCCAGATGAGGTTCCCAGCACAGGGGAGTCCCAGATGAGGTTCCCAGCACAGGGGAGTCCCAGGTGGGGTTCCCAGCACAGGGGAGTCCCAGATGAGGTTCCCAGCACATGGGAGTCCCAGATGAGGTTCCCAGCAAGTGGTTCTTATCTGCCGACAAATTCTATGTTTCTATGTTTCACAGGGGAGTCCTAGGTGAGGTTCCCAGCACAGGGGAGTCCTAGGTGAGGTTCCCAGCACAGGGAAGTTCCAGGTGTTGTTCCCAGCACAGGGGAGTTCCAGATGAGGTTCCCAGCACAGGGGAGTCCCAGACGAGGTTCCCAGCACAGGGGAGTCCCAGATGAGGTTCCCAGCACAGGGGAGTCCCAGATGAGGTTCCCAGCACAGGGGAGTCCCAGACGAGGTTAGCAGCACAGGGGAGTCCCAGGTGAGGTTTCCAGCACAGGGGAGTCCCAGGTGAGGTTCTCCCCAGCATAGGGGAGTCCCAGGTGAGGTTCTTCCCAGCACAGGGGAGTCCCAGGTGAGGTTCCCAGCAGAGGTGAGTCCCAGGTGAGGTTCCCAGCACAGGTGCAGTCCCAGGTGAGGTTCCCTGCACAGGGTAGTCCCAGGTGAGGTGCCCAGCACAGGTGAGTCCCAGGTGAGGTGCCCAGCACAGGTGAGGTTCCCAGCACAGGTGCAGTCCCAGGTGAGGTTCCCGGCACAGGGGAGTCCCAGGTGGGTTTCCCAGCAGAGGTGAGTCCCAGAGGTTCCCAGCACTGGTGCACTCCCAGGTGAGGTTCCCAGCACAGGGGATTCCCAGGTGAGGTTCCCAGCACAGGGGAGTCCCAGGTTAGGTTCCTAGCACAGGGAAGTCCCAGGTGAGGTTCCCAGCACAGGGGAGTCCCAGGTGAGGGTCCCAGCAAAGGGGAGTCCCAGGTAAGGTTCCCAGCAAAGGGGAGTCCCAGGTGAGGTTCCCAGCACAGGGGAGTCCCAGGTGAGGTTCCCAGCATGGGAGTCCCAGGTGAGGTTCCCAGCACAGGTGCAGTCTCAGGTGAGGTTCCCAGCAGAGGTGATTCCAACGTGAGGTTCCCAGCAAAAGTACAGAGATGGAGGGCAGATGTGTCCAAATGCTGGCAACGCATTTTGAGTTCTGGGCGCCATCAGGGCTTTAATGCAACTAGAGAGACAGTCACATTTTACATACAACTAGAGAGACAGTCACATTCTACATACAACTATAGAGACAGTCACATTCTACATACAACTAGAGAGACAGTCATATTCTACATACAGCTATAGAGACAGTCACATTCTACATACAACTAGAGACAGTCACACTCTACATACAACTATAGAGACAGTCACATTCTACATACAACTTTAGAGACAGTCACATTCTACATACAACTAGAGACAGTCACACTCTACATACAACTATAGAGACAGTCACATTCTACATACAACTTTAGAGACAGTCACATTCTACATACAACTAGAGACAGTCACACTCTACATACAACTATAGAGACAGTCACATTCTACATACAACTTTAGAGACAGTCACGTTCTACATACAACTAGAGACAGTCACATTCTACATACAACTATAGAGACAGTCACATTCTACATACAACTAGAGACAGTCACATTCTACATACAACTATAGAGACAGTCACATTCTACATACAACTATAGAGACAGTCACATTCTACATACAACTAGAGACAGTCACATTCTACGTACAACTATAGAGACAGTCACATTCTAAATACAACTATAGAGACAGTCACATTGTACATACAACTAGAGACAGTCAGACTCTACATACAACTAGAGAGACAGTCACATTCTACATACAATTATAGAGACAGTCACATTCTACGTACAACTATAGAGACAGTCACATTCTAAATACAACTATAGAGACAGTCACATTGTACATACAACTAGAGACAGTCAGACTCTACATACAACTAGAGAGACAGTCACATTCTACATACAATTATAGAGACAGTCACATTCTACGTACAACTATAGGGACAGTCACATTCTAAATACAACTATAGAGACAGTCACATTGTACATACAACTAGAGACAGTCAGACTCTACATACAACTAGAGAGACAGTCACATTCTACATACAATTATAGAGACAGTCACATTCTACATACAACTAGAGACAGGTGAGGTTCCCAGCACAGGGGAGTCCCAGGTGAGGTTCCCAGCACAGGGGAGTCCCAGGTGAGGTTCCCAGCACAGGTGCAGTCTCAGGTGAGGTTCCCAGCACAGGTGCAGTCTCAGGTGAGGTTCCCAGCAAAAGTACAGAGATGGAGGGCAGATGTGTCCAAATGCTGGCAACGCATTTTGAGTTCTGGGCGCCATCAGGGCTTTAATGCAACTAGAGAGACAGCCACATTTTACATACAACTAGAGAGACACTCACATTCTACATACAACTAGAGAGACAGCCACACTCTACATACAACTAGAGACAGTCACATTCTACATACAACTAGAGAGACAGTCATATTCTACATACAACTATAGAGACAGTCACATTCTACATACAACTAGAGACAGTCACACTCTACATACAACTATAGAGACAGTCACATTCTACATACAACTTTAGAGACAGTCACATTCTACATACAACTAGAGACAGTCACTCTACATACAACTATAGAGACAGTCACATTCTACATACAACTAGAGACAGTCACATTCTACATACAACTATAGAGACAGTCACATTCTACATACAACTTTAGAGACAGTCACATTCTACATACAACTATAGAGACAGTCACATTCTACATACAACTAGAGACAGTCACACTCTACATACAACTAGAGACAGTCACACTCTACATACAAGTACAACTAGAGACAGTCACACTCTACATACAACTAGAGACAGTCACACTCTACATACAACTAGAGACAGTCACACTCTACATACAACTAGAGACAGTCACACTCTACATACAACTAGAGACAGTCACACTCTACATACAACTAGAGACAGTCACATTCTACATACAACTAGTGACAGGTGAGGTTCCCAGCACAGAGGAGTCCCAGGTGAGGTTCCCAGCACAGGGGAGTCCCAGGTGAGGTTCCCAGCACAGGGGAGTCCCAGGTGAGGTTCCCAGCACAGGGGAGTCCCAGGTGAGGTTAACAACCGCTGTGGAGGGAGGTGTCTCTCTAGAAGCATTGGCCCCTTCAAAATGTTGCTATGGGGCCCACAGAGTTCTGCCAATGCACCTGCCTTCTACAGGATGAGTAAAAAAGGCATGGTAAATGTTATTTGAGTACATAATGTGCATGGAATACAGATTATTTTCAATTGGTTTGCAATATGATATCGCCCAGATGGCGGCCTTCATTCCTGATAGACATTTGTAGTTGATTTCTGAAAGTGAGCTTCGTCCCCTGTGAGCAGAACAGCGTTTGCAGAGACATTTTCGTTTGGATGATATCATATTGAAAACTAATTGAAAATAAACTGTATTTTAAAATCTAGGAGTTAGTTTTTTTTTTTGTTTTTTTTTACTCACCCTGTATTGTACAAGACTAAACTAGACAAAACCAGATCTGTAAATGGGACACTTGCACGGTGTGATGCAACAGACTCGGATTCACTCTTACTGGACCCGACATTGGGTCTATTTCAGACTGGATCGCTGCAGCCATCGCAGTGCAATCGCAGTCTGAAGCCCTTTGGGAAGTGCACGTGCGCACCCCGGGAGCCCAGTGAAATGCTAAAAGTATCTTAGGGTTGCGATCGCCTCTGCCTGATTGATAGGCAGAGGCGGTCGCACGGCGGGAGGGGGCGTACCTACGGCATTAGAACGCCATTGGTGGGGCGCGGTCCGGACAATGCAGGCGTGTCCGGACCATTGTGAGGGCGGGCCGTGGTGACTGCGTGACGTCACACGCAGCCGCTGCGACCCGGGACATGGCGGTTAGCCGCCTGCCAGTGCAGCCTAGCCTAGTGCAGGCAGGGAGCTACTCGGAGGGTGGGGCGCGGTCCGGACAATGCAGGCGTGTCCGGACCATTGTGAGGGCGGGACGTGGTGGCTGCGTGATGTCACACGCAGCCGCTGCGACCGGGGCGTGGCGGATAGCTGCCTGCCAGCGCAGCCTAGCTGCGCAGGCAGGGAGCTACTTGGAGGGTGTAAAAGCATCACTGCCATGTGATGCTTTCGCACCCGTGCGGGGGAGGGGGGGTAGCGCCTGACATGTGGGGCGTCCACCCGCATGTCAGAGTAACTGATCGTATACAGTATGTGCTAAATTTAGCACATCTACGATCAGATCGGAATCACCCCATTGTCCTTTCATCTGCAGCAGCGCTCCCGCTTGCTGCTACAGCAAACATAAACTTAATAAGCCCAATTAGCTGCTGGTGGTTTGGTGCCTATTCCTAGGTTCAGAATGGTATGGGTGCCGTCATGTTGTATTGATCAGCTGATTCCTGTTTCTCCCAATCACAGAGGAGCTAGCTACCACCTGACCAGAGGCACCAAATCTCATCAGACCCAATTTAAGTTCCTCACTTTAAATCTGCTCGTTGCCATTACAAGTTGTATATTACTAGTTCCTGTTTCCAGCATTCCCGGATGGATTGCTGTATCTGTCATCTGGGGCACATTCCATGGTGCACACTCTAGTTCTGAGTTCATCAGTTCCTGTTCTTGGCTTCAGCTTCTCCTAGCTCGTGTCTGGTTGCAATACTGTGCAGTTACCCACTGCTCTCCTGTGCAGTTCCCGCACTGCTCATCATCTCCAGCTAGTAAAGACCGTGCTGCTAACCACTGCTGTCCTGTGCAGTTCCCGCACTGCTCGTCATCTCCAGCTAGTAAAGCCCGTGCTGCTACCCACTGCTGTCCTGTGCAGTTCCCACACTGCTCATTTCCAGCAAGTAAAGCCTGTGCAGTTACCCACTGCTGTCCTGTGCAGTTCCAACACTGCTCATCATCTCCAGCTAGTAAAGCCTGTGCTGCTACCCACTGCTCTCCTGTGCAGTTTCCACACTGCACGTCATCTCCAGCTAGTAAAGCCTGTGCTGCTACCCACTGCTGTCCTGTGCAGTTCCCACACTGCTCATCATCTCCAGCTAGTAAAGCCTGTGCTGCTACCCACTGCTGTCCAGTGCAGTTCCCACACTGCTCATCATCTCCAGCTAGTAAAGCCTGTGCAGCTACCCACTGCTGTCCTGTGCAGTTCCCACACTGCTTATCATCTCCAGCTAGTAAAGCCTGTGCAGCTACCCACTGTTGTCCTGTGCAGTTCCCGCACTGCTCGTCATCTCCAGCTAGTAAAGCCCGTGCAGCTACCCACTGCTGTCCTGTGCAGTTCCCACACTGCTCGTCATCTCCAGCTAGTAAAGCCCGTGCAGCTGCCCACTGCTGTCCTGTGCAGTTCCCACACTGCTCGTCATCTCCAGCTAGTAAAGCCCGTGCAGCTACCCACTGCTGTCCTGTGCAGTTCCCACACTGCTCGTCATCTCCAGCTAGTAAAGCCCGTGCAGCTACCCACTGCTGTCCTGTGCAGTTCCCACACTGCTCGTCATCTCCAGCTAGTAAAGCCCGTGCAGCTACCCACTACTGCCCTGTGCAGTTCCCACACTGCTCATCATCTCCCGATAGTAAAGCCTGTGCTTCTACCCATTGCTGTCCTGTGCAGTTCCCACACTGCTCGTCATCTCCAGCTAGTAAAGCCTGTGCTGCTACCCATTGCTGTCCTGTGCAGTTCCCACACTGCTCGTCATCTCCAGCTAGTAAAGCCCGTGCAGCTACCCACTGCTGTCCTATGCAGTTCCCACACTGCTCATCATCTCCAGCTAGTAAAGCCTGTGCAGCTACCCACTGCTGTCCTATGCAGTTCCCACACTGCTCGTCATCTCCAGCTAGTAAAGCCCGTGCAGCTACCCACTACTGCCCTGTGCAGTTCCCACACTGCTCATCATCTCCCGATAGTAAAGCCTGTGCTTCTACCCATTGCTGTCCTGTGCAGTTCCCACACTGCTCGTCATCTCCAGCTAGTAAAGCCTGTGCTGCTACCCATTGCTGTCCTGTGCAGTTCCCACACTGCTCGTCCTCTCCAGCTAGTAAAGCCTGTGCTGCTACCCATTGCTGTCCTGTGCAGTTCCCACACTGCTCATCATATCCAGCTAGTAAGCAGTTAATCACTCCAATCCTGTGCAGTTCCCACACCTACAGAGTGCACAACCTATACCAGCAGGATGTCAACTCTCACCAGAGTTCTCAGTCACTAAACTAGCATAGACTACTCCTGTACACCTGATTGCAAGTTTCTCCAGCAAGCGCCTGCTTCCATTGCAGGCCAAGATATCAGTTACTCTCAGCTTAATGTTTTATACTAACTTCCATTCCTCTTCTGAAACTCTAGATTAGCTCCTGTGATATTCTGTATGAGGAAGAACATGATAAAACCACCTAACTTTGGGGGTCATTCCGAGTTGATTGCTCGCTGCTGTTTTTCGCAGCATAGCGATCAGGCTAAAAACCGGCTGTTCTGTGCATGCGTATGGGCTGCAGGATGCACGCGCCAAGTAATTTCACACAAAACTGTGCAATTTTACACAGGGGCGAGCGACGCTTTTCAGTCGATCTGCTGATCAGTGAGTGATTGACAGGAAAGGGGCGTTTCTGGGAGGTAACTGAGCGTTTTCTGGGAGTGTGCTAAAAACCGCAGGCGTGTCAGGCTAAAACGTAGGAGTGGCTGGAGAAACGGGGGAGTGGCTGGCCGAACGCAGGGCGTGTTTGTGACGTCAAATCAGGAACCAAACAGTCTGCAGTGATCGCAGTGTAGGAGTAGGTCTGGAGCTACTCAGAAACTGCAGGAAAAGATTTTCGAGCAATTCTGCTAATCTTTCGTTCGCACTTCTGCTAAGCTAAGATACACTCCCAGAGGGCGGCGGCCTAGCGTGTGCAATGCTGCTAAAAGCAGCTAGCGAGCGATCAACTCGGAATGAGGGCCAATGTTCACTCCAGCCCCAACCAGTCTGGCCAGGCAGTGCAAGTCTATAGCCCAAACAAGACACACATCCTGACACACGGCTTCTCCGCCTCAGCATACATAAAGCAGGTAATGAGGCTGTAGGCTGACATGGAGCTGTTACTCCCTTACTCACAGAGTCAGCATAAGTGGCTGTTCTGGGAATACACTGGGATATGCTGGAACACGCTCATCAGTCTCCGTCTCTGCAGTGTTACTGTGCAGCTTTCTAATGATCACTCCACACAAGGGACCAGGGGTGTCTGACTGTCTTCCTCTCCACTAATGGACTAAGAAGCTTTTGCTGCTTAGAGTGGAATTAAACAAAATAATGTTTATGTTGTAATCAGCAGCGTGGCTGTATATGTGTTCCCACATCAGTAAGTGTATAATGTGTGTGTTGTAATCAGCAGCGTGGCTGTATATGTGTTCCCACACCAGTAAGTGTATAATGTGTGTGTTGTAATCAGCAGCGTGGCTGTATATGTGTTCCCACACCAGTAAGTGTATAATGTGTGTTGTAATCAGCAGCGTGGCTGTATATGTGTTCCCACACCAGTAAGTGTATAATGTGTGTTGTAATCAGCAGCGTGGCTGTATATGTGTTCACACACCAGTAAGTGTATAATGTGTGTGTTGTAATCAGCAGCGCGGCTGTATATGTGTTCACACACCAGTAAGTGTATAATGTGTGTGTTGTAATCAGCAGCGTGGCTGTATATGTGTTCCCACACCAGTAAGTGTATAATGTGTGTGTTGTAATCAGCAGCGTGGCTGTATATGTGTTCACACACCAGTAAGTGTATAATGTGTGTGTTGTAATCAGCAGCGCGGCTGTATATGTGTTCCCACACCAGTAAGTGTATAATGTGTGTGTTGTAATCAGCAGCGTGGCTGTATATGTGTTCCCACACCAGTAAGTGTATAATGTGTGTGTTGTAATCAGCAGCGTGGCTGTATATGTGTTCCCACACCAGTAAGTGTATAATGTGTGTGTTGTAATCAGCAGCGTGGCTGTATATGTGTTCACACACCAGTAAGTGTATAATGTGTGTGTTGTAATCAGCAGCGTGGCTGTATATGTGTTCACACACCAGTAAGTGTATAATGTGTGTGTTGTAATCAGCAGCGCGGCTGTATATGTGTTCACACACCAGTAAGTGTATAATGTGTGTGTTGTAATCAGCAGCGTGGCTGTATATGTGTTCACACACCAGTAAGTGTATAATGTGTGTGTTGTAATCAGCAGCGCGGCTGTATATGTGTTCACACACCAGTAAGTGTATAATGTGTGTGTTGTAATCAGCAGCGTGGCTGTATATGTGTTCCCGCACCAGTAAGTGTATAATGTGTGTGTTGTAATCAGCAGCGTGGCTGTATATGTGTTCCCGCACCAGTAAGTGTATAATGTGTATGTTGTAATCAGCAACGTGGCTGTATATGTGTTCCCACACCAGTAAGTGTATAATGTGTGTGTTGTAATCAGCAGCGTGGCTGTATATGTGTTCCCGCACCAGTAAGTGTATAATGTGTATGTTGTAATCAGCAACGTGGCTGTATATGTGTTCCCACACCAGTAAGTGTATAATGTGTGTGCTGTAATCAGCAGCGTGGCTGTATATGTGTTCCCGCACCAGTAAGTGTATAATGTGTATGTTGTAATCAGCAGCGTGGCTGTATATGTGTTCCCGCACCAGTAAGTGTATAATGTGTGCTGTAATCAGCAGCGTGGCTGTATATGTGTTCCCACACCAGTAAGTGTATAATCAGTAGCGGATCTTGCCACGGGCAAGCAGGACTTTTGCCCGGGGCGCCGCCTTCCGGAGGGCGCTGGCACCATCCGGAGGGCGCCGCACCGTGGCAAGATCCGCCACTGCTGCCCGCTGTGTCCCCCGTCCGCCTCAAATGCCCGCTGCCCGCTGCCGTCCCCTGTGAAGGGAACTAGACGCTATGCGTCTAGTTTCCCTTCGTGGAGAGGACCTTTTGCTGTGCGGTGCGCGATGACGTCATCGCGCATCGCTCAGCATTCAAGCGGCGCTAGAATGTACAGGGGGCGTAACTGACCACGCCCCCTGTATTAGGCCACGCTCCCTTTCCTGCCCGGGGCGCTATGCGCCCTTGAACCGGCCCTGTGTATAATGTGTGTGTTGCAATCGGCAGCGTGGCTGTATATGTGTTCCCACACCAGTAATGGTATAATGTGTGTGTTGTAATCAGCAGCGTGGCTGTATGTGTAATCCCACACCAGTAATGGTATAATGTGTGTGTTGTAATCAGCAGCGTGGCTGTATGTGTAATCCCACACCAGTAAGGGTATAATGTGTGTGTTGTAATCAGCAACGTGGCTGTATATGTGTTCCCACACCAGTAAGTGTATAATGTGTGTTTTGTAATCAGCAGCGTGGCTGTATATGTATTCCCACACCAGTAAGGGTATAATGTGTGTGTTGTAATCAGCAGCGTGGCTGTATGTGTAATCCCACACCAGTAAGGGTATAATGTGTGTGTTGTAATCAGCAACGTGGCTGTATATGTGTTCACACACCAGTAAGTGTATAATGTGTGTGTTGTAATCAGCAGCATGGCTGTATATGTGTTCACACACCAGTAAGTGTATAATGTGTGTTGTAATCAGCAGCGTGGCTGTATATGTGTTCACACACCAGTAAGTGTATAATGTGTGTTGTAATCAGCAGCGTGGCTGTATATGTGTTCCCGCACCAGTAAGGGTATAATGTGTGTGTTGTAATCAGCAGCGTGGCTGTATATGTGTTCCCACACCAGTAAGTGTATAATGTGTGTTGTAATCAGCAGCGTGGCTGTGTATGTGTTCCCACACCAGTAAGTGTATAATGTGTGTGTTGTAATCAGCAGCGTGGCTGTATATGTGTTCCCACACCAGTAAGTGTATAATGTGTATGTTGTAATCAGCAGCGTGGCTGTATATGTGTTCCCACACCAGTAATGGTATAATGTGTGTGTTGTAATCAGCAGCGTGGCTGTATATGTGTTCCCACACCAGTAAGTGTATAATGTGTGTGTTGTAATCAGCAGCGTGGCTGTATGTGTGTTCCCACACCAGTAAGGATATAATGTTTGTGTTGTAATCACCCCATGGCTGTATATGTGTTCCCACACTAGTAAGTGTATAATGTGTGTGTTGTAATCAGCAGTGTGGCTGTATATGTGTTCACACACCAGTAAGTGTATAATGTGTGTGTTGTAATCAGCAGCGTGGCTGTATGTGTGTTCCCACACCAGTAAGGATATAATGTTTGTGTTGTAATCACCCCATGGCTGTATATGTGTTCCCACACTAGTAAGTGTATAATGTGTGTGTTGTAATCAGCAGTGTGGCTGTATATGTGTTCACACACCAGTAAGTGTATAATGTGTGTGCTGTAATCAGCAGCGTGGCTGTATATGTGTTCCCACATCAGTAAGTGTATAATGTGTGTGTTGTAATCAGCAGCGTGGCTGTATATGTGTTCACACACCAGTAAGTGTATAATGTGTGTTGTAATCAGCAGCGTGGCTGTATATGTGTTCACACACCAGTAAGTGTATAATGTGTGTTGTAATCAGCAGCGTGGCTTTATATGTGTTCCCACACCAGTAAGTGTATAATGTGTGTGTTGTAACAAGCATCGTGGCTGTATATGTGTTCACACACCAGTAAGTGTATAGTGTGTGTTGTAATCAGCAGCGTGGCTTTATATGTACTCCCACACCAGTAAGGGTATAATGTGTGTGTTGTAATAAGCAGCGTGGCTGTATATGTGTTCCCACACCAGTAAGTGTATAATGTGTGTGTTGTAATCAGCAGCGTGGCTGTATATGTGTTCCCACACCGGTAAGGGTATAATGTGTGTGTTGTAATCAGCAACGTGGCTGTATATGTGTTCCCACACCAGTAAGTGTATAATGTGTGTTGTAATCAGCAGCGTGGCTGTATATGTGTTCACACAACAGTAAGTGTATAATGTGTGTTGTAATCAGCAGCGTGGCTTTATATGTGTTCCCACACCAGTAAGTGTATAATGTTTGTGTTGTAACAAGCATCGTGGCTGTATATGTGTTCCCACACCAGTAAGTGTATAATGTGTGTTTTGTAATCAGCAGCGTGGCTGTATATGTGTTCCCACACCAGTAAGTGTATAATGTGTATGTTGTAATCAGCAGCGTGGCTGTATATGTGTTCCCACACCAGTAATGGTATAATGTGTGTGTTGTAATCAGCAGCGTGGCTGTATATGTGTTCCCACACCAGTAAGTGTATAATGTGTGTGTTGTAATCAGCAGCGTGGCTGTATGTGTGTTCCCACACCAGTAAGGGTATAATGTGTGTTGTAATCAGCAGCGTGGCTGTATATGTGTTCCCACACCGGTAAGGATATAATGTTTGTGTTGTAATCACCCCATGGCTGTATATGTGTTCCCACACTAGTAAGTGTATAATGTGTGTGTTGTAAATCAGCAATGTGGCTGTATATGTGTTCCCACACCAGTAAGTGTATAATGTGTGTGTTGTAATCAGCAGCGTGGCTGTATGTGTAATCCCACACCAGTAAGGGTATAATGTGTGTGTTGTAATCAGCAACGTGGCTGTATGTGTGTTCCCACACCAGTAAGTGTATAATGTGTGTGTTGTAATCAGCAGCATGGCTGTATATGTGTTCACACAACAGTAAGTGTATAATGTGTGTTGTAATCAGCAGCGTGGCTTTATATGTGTTCCCACACCAGTAAGTGTATAATGTGTGTGTTGTAATCAGCAGCGTGGCTGTATATGTGTTCCCACACCAGTAAGGGTATAATGTGTGTGTTGTAATCAGCAGCATGGCTGTGTATGTGTTCCCACACCAGTAAGTGTATAATGTGTGTTGTAATCAGCAGCGTGGCTGTATATGTGTTCCCACACCAGTAAGTGTATAATGTTTGTGTTGTAACAAGCATCGTGGCTGTATATGTGTTCCCACACCAGTAAGGGTATAATGTGTGTGTTGTAATCAGCAGCATGGCTGTGTATGTGTTCCCACACCAGTAAGTGTATAATGTGTGTGTTGTAATCAGCAGCGTGGCTGTATGTGTGTTTCAACACCAGTAAGGGTATAATGTGTGTGTTGTAATCAGCAGCGTGGCTGTACTGTATATGTGTTCCCACACCAGTAAAGATAAAATGTTTGTGTTGTAATCAGCAGCATGGCTGTATATGTGTTCCCACACCAGTAAGTGTATAATGTGTGTGTTGTAATCAGCAGCGTGGCTGTACTGTATATGTGTTCCCACACCAGTAAGTGTATAATGTGTGTGTTGTAATCAGCAGCATGGCTGTACTGTATATGTGTTCCCACACTAGTAAGTGTATAATGTGTGTGTTGTAATCAGCAGCGTGGCTGTATATGTGTTCACACACCAGTAAGTGTATAATGTGTGTTGTAATCAGCAGCGTGGCTGTACTGTATATGTGTTCACATTCACACACCAGTAAGTGTATAATGTGTGTGTTGTAATCAGCAGCATGGCTGTACTGTATATGTGTTCCCACACTTGTAAGTGTATAATGTGTGTGTTGTAATCAGCAGCGTGGCTGTATATGTGTTCACACACCAGTAAGTGTATAATGTGTGTTGTAATCAGCAGCGTGGCTGTACTGTATATGTGTTCACACACCAGTAAGTGTATAATGTGTGTGTTGTAATCAGCAGCATGGCTGTATATGTGTTCCCTCACCAGTAAGTGTATAATGTGTGTGTTGTAATCAGCAGCGTGGCTGTATATGTGTTCACACACCAGTAAGTGTATAATGTGTGTTGTAATCAGCAGCGTGGCTGTATATGTGTTCCCACACCAGTAAGTGTATAATGTGTGTTGTAATCAGCAGCGTGGCTGTATATGTGTTCCCACAACAGTAAGTGTATAATGTGTGTTGTAATCAGCAGCGTGGCTGTATATGTGTTCCCACACCAGTAAGTGTATAATGTGTGTGTTGTAATCAGCAGCGTGGCTGTATATGTGTTCCCACACCAGTAAGTGTATAATGTGTGTTGTAATCAGCAGCGTGGCTGTATATGTGTTCCCACACCAGTAAGTGTATAATGTGTGTTGTAATCAGCAGCGTGGCTGTATATGTGTTCCCACACCAGTAGTAAGTGTATAATGTGTGTGTTGTAATCAGCAGCGTGGCTGTATATGTGTTCACACACCAGTAAGTGTATAATGTGTGTTGTAATCAGCAGCATGGCTGTACTGTATGTGTGTTCCCACACCAGTAAGTGTATAATGTGTGTTGTAATCAGCAGCGTGGCTGTATATGTGTTCCCACACCAGTAAGTGTATAATGTGTGTTGTAATCAGCAGCGTGGCTGTATATGTGTTCCCACACCAGTAAGTGTATAATGTGTGTGTTGTAATCAGCAGCGTGGCTGTATATGTGTTCACACACCAGTAAGTGTATAATGTGTGTTGTAATCAGCAGCATGGCTGTACTGTATATGTGTTCCCACAACAGTAAGTGTATAATGGGGTTCACTACGGCTGGCCGGCGGTCGGGCTCCCGGCGACCAGCATCCCGGCGCCGGGAGCCCGACCGCCGGCTTACCGACAGCTTGGCGAGCGCAAATGAGCCCCTTGCGGGCTCGCTGCGCTCGCCACGCTACGGGCACGGTGGCGCGCTACGCGCGCCACACTATTTTATTCTCCCTCTATGGGGGTCGTGGACCCCCACGAGGGAAAATAATTGTCGGTATTCCGGCTGTCGGGCTCCCGGCGCCGGTATACTGAGCGCCGGGAGCCCGACCGCCGGCAAACAGAAGACCACCCGTATAATGTGTGTTGTAATCAGCAGCGTGGCTGTATATGTGTTCCCACACCAGTAAGTGTATAATGTGTGTTGTAATCAGCAGCGTGGCTGTATATGTGTTCCCACACCAGTAAGAGTATAATGTGTGTGTTGTAATCAGCAGCGTGGCTGTATATGTAATCCCACACCAGTAAGTGTATAATGTGTGTGTTGTAATCAGCAGCGTGGCTGTATATGTGTTCCCGCACCAGTAAGTGTATAATGTGTGCTGTAATCAGCAGCGTGGCTGTATATGTGTTCCCGCACCAGTAAGTGTGTAATGTGTGTGTTGTAATCAGCAGTGTGGCTGTATATGTGTTCCCACACCAGTAAGTGTATAATGTGTGTGTTGTAATCAGCAGCGTGGCTGTATATGTGTAATCCCACACCAGTAAGTGTATAATGTGTGTGTTGTAATCAGCAGCGTGGCTGTATATGTGTTCCCGCACCAGTAAGTGTATAATGTGTGCTGTAATCAGCAGCGTGGCTGTATATGTGTTCCCGCACCAGTAAGTGTATAATGTGTGCTGTAATCAGCAGCGTGGCTGTATATGTGTTCCCGCACCAGTAAGTGTATAATGTGTGTGTTGTAATCAGCAGCGTGGCTGTATATGTGTTCCCACACCAGTAAGTGTATAATGTGTGTGTTGTAATCAGCAGCGTGGCTGTATATGTGTTCACACACCAGTAAGTGTATAATGTGTGTGTTGTAATCAGCAGCGTGGCTGTATATGTGTAATCCCACACCAGTAAGTGTATAATGTGTGTGTTGTAATCAGCAGCGTGGCTGTATATGTGTAATCACACACCAGTAAGTGTATAATGTGTGTGTTGTAATCAGCAGCGTGGCTATATATGTGTTCACACACCAGTAAGTGTATAATGTGTGTGTTGTAATCAGCAGCGTGGCTGTATATGTAATCCCACACCAGTAAGTGTATAATGTGTGCTGTAATCAGCAGCGTGGCTGTATATGTAATCCCACACCAGTAAGTGTATAATGTGTGTGTTGTAATCAGCAGCGTGGCTGTATATGTGTAATCCCACACCAGTAAGTGTATAATGTGTGTGTTGTAATCAGCAGCGTGGCTGTATATGTGTAATCCCACACCAGTAAGTGTATAATGTGTGTGTTGTAATCAGCAGCGTGGCTGTATATGTGTTCACACACCAGTAAGTGTATAATGTGTGTGTTGTAATCAGCAGCGTGGCTGTATATGTAATCCCACACCAGTAAGTGTATAATGTGTGTTGTAATCAGCAGCGTGGCTGTATATGTGTTCCCACACCAGTAAGTGTATAATGTGTGTGTTGTAATCAGCAGCGTGGCTGTATGTGTAATCCCACACCAGTAAGTGTATAATGTGTGTGTTGTAATCAGCAGCGTGGCTGTATATGTGTTCCCACACCAGTAAGTGTATAATGTGTGTGTTGTAATCAGCAGCGTGGCTGTATATGTGTTCCCACACCAGTAAGTGTATAATGTGTGTGTTGTAATTAGCAGCGTGGCTGTATATGTGTAATCCCACACCAGTAAGTGTATAATGTGTGTGTTGTAATCAGCAGCGTGGCTGTATATGTGTTCCCGCACCAGTAAGTGTATAATGTGTGCTGTAATCAGCAGTGTTGCTGTATATGTGTTCCCGCACCAGTAAGTGTATAATGTGTGTGCTGTAATCAGCAGCGTGGCTGTATGTGTGTTCCCGCACCAGTAAGTGTATAATGTGTGTGTTGTAATCAGCAGCGTGGCTGTATATGTGTTCCCATACCAGTAAGTGTATAATGTGTGTGCTGTAATCAGCAGTGTGGCTGTATATGTGTTCCCGCACCAGTAAGTGTATAATGTGTGTGTTGTAATCAGCAGCATGGCTGTATATGTGTTCCCACACCAGTAAGTGTATAATGTGTGTGCTGTAATCAGCAGCGTGGCTGTATATGTGTTCCCGCACCAGTAAGTGTATAATGTGTGTGTTGTAATCAGCAGCGTGGCTGTATATGTGTTCCCACACCAGTAAGTGTATAATGTGTGTGCTGTAATCAGCAGCGCGGCTGTATATGTGTTCCCGCACCAGTAAGTGTATAATGTGTGTGTTGTAATCAGCAGCGTGGCTGTATTTGTGTTCCCGCACCAGTAAGTGTATAATGTGTGCTGTAATCAGCAGCGTGGCTGTATATGTGTTCCCGCACCAGTAAGTGTATAATGTGTGCTGTAATCAGCAGCGTGGCTGTATATGTGTTCCCGCACCAGTAAGTGTATAATGTGTGCTGTAATCAGCAGCGTGGCTTTATATGTGTTCCCGCACCAGTAAGTGTATAATGTGTGCTGTAATAAGCAGCGTGGCTGTATATGTGTTCCCGCACCAGTAAGTGTATAATGTGTGTGTTGTAATCAGCAACGTGGCTGTATATGTGTTCCCGCACCAGTAAGTGTATAATGTGTGCTGTAATCAGCAGCGTGGCTGTATATGTGTTCACACACCAGTAAGTGTATAATGTGTGCTGTAATCAGCAGCGTGGCTGTATATGTGTTCCCGCACCAGTAAGTGTATAATGTGTGTGTTGTAATCAGCAGCGTGGCTGTATATGTGTTCACACACGAGTAAGTGTATAATGTGTGCTGTAATCAGCAGCGTGGCTGTATATGTGTTCCCGCACCAGTAAGTGTATAATGTGTGCTGTAATCAGCAGCGTGGCTGTATATGTGTTCACACACCAGTAAGTGTATAATGTGTGCTGTAATCAGCAGCGTGGCTGTATATGTGTTCCCGCACCAGTAAGTGTATAATGTGTGCTGTAATCAGCAGCGTGGCTGTATATGTGTTCCCGCACCAGTAAGTGTATAATGTGTGCTGTAATCAGCAGCGTGGCTGTATATGTGTTCACACACCAGTAAGTGTATAATGTGTGTTGTAATCAGCAGCGTGGCTGTATATGTGTTCACACACCAGTAAGTGTATAATGTGTGCTGTAATCAGCAGCGTGGCTGTATATGTGTTCACACACCAGTAAGTGTATAATGTGTGCTGTAATCAGCAGCGTGGCTGTATATGTGTTCCCACACCAGTAAGTGTATAATGTGTGCTGTAATCAGCAGCGTGGCTGTATATGTGTTCACACACCAGTAAGTGTATAATGTGTGTGCTGTAATCAGCAGCGTGGCTGTATATGTGTTCCCACACCAGTAAGTGTATAATGTGTGCTGTAATCAGCAGCGTGGCTGTATGTGTGTTCACACACCAGTAAGTGTATAATGTGTGTGTTGTAATCAGCAGCGTGGCTGTATATGTGTTCACACACCAGTAAGTGTATAATGTGTGTGCTGTAATCAGCAGCGTGGCTGTATATGTGTTCCCACACCAGTAAGTGTATAATGTGTGCTGTAATCAGCAGCGTGGCTATATATGTGTTCACACACCAGTAAGTGTATAATGTGTGTTGTAATCAGCAGCGTCGCTGTATATGTGTTCACACACCAGTAAGTGTATAATGTGTGTGTTGTAATCAGCAGCGTGGCTGTATATGTGTTCACACACCAGTAAGTGTATAATGTGTGTGCTGTAATCAGCAGCGTGGCTGTATATGTGTTCACACACCAGTAAGTGTATAATGTGTGTTGTAATCAGCAGCGTGGCTGTATATGTGTTCACACACCAGTAAGTGTATAATGTGTGTGTTGTAATCAGCAGCGTGGCTGTATATGTGTTCCCACACCAGTAAGTGTATAATGTGTGTGTTGTAATCAGCAGCGTGGCTGTATATGTGTTCCCACACCAGTAAGTGTATAATGTGTGCTGTAATCAGCAGCGTGGCTGTATATGTGTTCCCACACCAGTACGTGTATAATGTGTGTGTTGTAATCAGCAGCGTGGCTGTATATGTGTTCCCACACCAGTAAGTGTATAATGTGTGTGTTGTAATCAGCAGCGTGACTGTATATGTGTTCACACACCAGTAAGTGTATAATGTGTGTGTTGTAATCAGCAGCGTGGCTGTATATGTGTTCCCACACCAGTAAGTGTATAATGTGTGTGCTGTAATCAGCAGCGCGGCTGTATATGTGTTCCCGCACCAGTAAGTGTATAATGTGTGTGTTGTAATCAGCAGCGTGGCTGTATATGTGTTCCCGCACCAGTAAGTGTATAATGTGTGCTGTAATCAGCAGTGTGGCTGTATATGTGTTCCCGCACCAGTAAGTGTATAATGTGTGCTGTAATCAGCAGCGTGGCTGTATATGTGTTCCCGCACCAGTAAGTGTATAATGTGTGCTGTAATCAGCAGCGTGGCTTTATATGTGTTCCCGCACCAGTAAGTGTATAATGTGTGCTGTAATAAGCAGCGTGGCTGTATATGTGTTCCCGCACCAGTAAGTGTATAATGTGTGTGTTGTAATCAGCAACGTGGCTGTATATGTGTTCCCGCACCAGTAAGTGTATAATGTGTGCTGTAATCAGCAGCGTGGCTGTATATGTGTTCACACACCAGTAAGTGTATAATGTGTGCTGTAATCAGCAGCGTGGCTGTATATGTGTTCCCGCACCAGTAAGTGTATAATGTGTGTGTTGTAATCAGCAGCGTGGCTGTATATGTGTTCACACACCAGTAAGTGTATAATGTGTGCTGTAATCAGCAGCGTGGCTGTATATGTGTTCCCGCACCAGTAAGTGTATAATGTGTGCTGTAATCAGCAGCGTGGCTGTATATGTGTTCACACACCAGTAAGTGTATAATGTGTGCTGTAATCAGCAGCGTGGCTGTATATGTGTTCCCGCACCAGTAAGTGTATAATGTGTGCTGTAATCAGCAGCGTGGCTGTATATGTGTTCCCGCACCAGTAAGTGTATAATGTGTGCTGTAATCAGCAGCGTGGCTGTATATGTGTTCACACACCAGTAAGTGTATAATGTGTGTTGTAATCAGCAGCGTGGCTGTATATGTGTTCCCACACCAGTAAGTGTATAATGTGTGCTGTAATCAGCAGCGTGGCTGTATATGTGTTCACACACCAGTAAGTGTATAATGTGTGTGCTGTAATCAGCAGCGTGGCTGTATATGTGTTCCCACACCAGTAAGTGTATAATGTGTGCTGTAATCAGCAGCGTGGCTGTATGTGTGTTCACACACCAGTAAGTGTATAATGTGTGTGTTGTAATCAGCAGCGTGGCTGTATATGTGTTCACACACCAGTAAGTGTATAATGTGTGTGCTGTAATCAGCAGCGTGGCTGTATATGTGTTCCCACACCAGTAAGTGTATAATGTGTGCTGTAATCAGCAGCGTGGCTATATATGTGTTCACACACCAGTAAGTGTATAATGTGTGCTGTAATCAGCAGCGTGGCTGTATATGTGTTCACACACCAGTAAGTGTATAATGTGTGTTGTAATCAGCAGCGTGGCTGTATATGTGTTCACACACCAGTAAGTGTATAATGTGTGTGCTGTAATCAGCAGCGTGGCTGTATATGTGTTCACACACCAGTAAGTGTATAATGTGTGTGTTGTAATCAGCAGCGTCGCTGTATATGTGTTCACACACCAGTAAGTGTATAATGTGTGTGTTGTAATCAGCAGCGTGGCTGTATATGTGTTCACACACCAGTAAGTGTATAATGTGTGTGCTGTAATCAGCAGCGTGGCTGTATATGTGTTCACACACCAGTAAGTGTATAATGTGTGTTGTAATCAGCAGCGTGGCTGTATATGTGTTCACACACCAGTAAGTGTATAATGTGTGTGTTGTAATCAGCAGCGTGGCTGTATATGTGTTCCCACACCAGTAAGTGTATAATGTGTGTGTTGTAATCAGCAGCGTGGCTGTATATGTGTTCCCACACCAGTAAGTGTATAATGTGTGCTGTAATCAGCAGCGTGGCTGTATATGTGTTCCCACACCAGTACGTGTATAATGTGTGTGTTGTAATCAGCAGCGTGGCTGTATATGTGTTCCCACACCAGTAAGTGTATAATGTGTGTGTTGTAATCAGCAGCGTGACTGTATATGTGTTCACACACCAGTAAGTGTATAATGTGTGTGTTGTAATCAGCAGCGTGGCTGTATATGTGTTCCCACACCAGTAAGTGTATAATGTGTGTGTGTTGTAATCAGCAGCGTGGCTGTATATGTGTTCACACACCAGTAAGTGTATAACCCTTCCACTACTGGACTCTTCCAGTTAAATATATGGTTACTCAGGACTCCCCTCTAGCCTCGCAGTCATCTTGCAACGACCCCTACCTCAGGAAGGTGCACTTTTCCAGGGGCTGTTAACCAGGGATCCAGCATTACACATCACATAGATACTCACCCTCTCACACATGGGGCAGTATTTACTAAAAATCCGAGTTTGGCCGATTTGTGTTTTTTTTTGACCGCGAGTAACCTCAACCGCTGACCACAAAGTTCCCATCATTGGATACAATGGTGCGCCTATGCGCTACATTGTATCTCTGCCGTGCACAGCCTCACTGACACTACAGGAGGTCACAGCCAATCAGGAGGGTGCCACGACGTGGCGCTCCCTGATTGGCTGAAGGGACCCTCTTTGACAGGAGTCAGGGGGGGTCCCGGCAGACGGGGAAAGGGGTCCCATGTGTAAACATGGGACCCCTTTCAGTGCGTGGATCGGGTATGCGGTTTGTTTTTTTTGCCAAGTACGTGGATTATAAACAAGGGACACGACACACTGGATTTAGGTGAGTATAATTTTATTTTCAGGTACCTTGGAATCGACGTCGAGACGTGGGCCGAGTCGGCATCTGAACATAGGTAAGTATGTGTGTGTCGGAATGAATGTAATAAAGTTGTACTTTCAAGGTGTGTGTGTCCTGTTTTTATTTAAGTATTTTTTTTTTGCAGAAGAACTACAGGTACCAGCGGGCCCGTTTAACCCCCGCATGCTGGTACTTGTGGTTCTCCAAGTACCAGCTTGTGGGGGAGGCTTGCAGGGACTTGTAGTTCTTGTGCAAAAAACAATATTCTTTTATTTTACACTTGGCTATCAGCCCCCCATCCGCAGCCCATGGATGGGGGGGACAGCCTCGGGCTTCACCCCTGGCCCTTGGGTGGCTGGAGGGGGACGACCCTTGATTTAAGGGGTCCCCACTCCTCCAGGGTACCCCGGCCAGGGGTGACTAGTTAGTGATTTAATACTAGGGCCGCAGGGACCTATATAAAAGTGTCTCCCGGCTGTGGCATTATCTCTCTGACTAGTGGAGCCCGGTGCTGGTGTAAAAAATACGGGGGACCCCTACGCTTTTTGTCCCCCGTATTTTTTGCACCAGTACCAGACGCAGAGCCCGGTGCCGGTTGATCAAATATGGGGGAACTCCTGTCAATTTTTCCCCCATATTTTTTCAACCAGGACCGGCTCAAAGAGCCAGAGGCTGGTTATGCTTAGGAGGGGGACCCCACACAATTTTTTTCTGATTTAAAAACAATTAAAACACCTTTTTAAGGCACACAATGAAGCCCTGCACGGATCTCACAGATCCGGCCGGGATTCCTTGTGTTTTGTCAGGCAGTGTTTTACTCATCACTCCCGTAAAACACTGCCTGATATTACGAATCACATCGACATCGGAAAAAACTAATGTGCAAAACTCGGCAGCTTAGTGAATGATCGTATCAGGATTCAAAAAGTTGCAGTAAAATGCACCCGATACCATTCGAGTTTAAACACCCTTCAAAACGGCAAAAACACGAATATTAGTAAATAAACCCCATGGGCTGTCTCTTCATAGGAGATCTCTCATCTTCCACTGTTGCACCAGGCAGCACTCACTGGTCTGCTGCAGGAGGTCACACTGTACAGGAGCGCTCTCACTGGTCTGCTGCAGGAGGTCACACTGTACAGGAGCGCACTCACTGGTCTGCTGCAGGAGGTCACACTGTACAGGAGCGCTCTCACTGGTCTGCTGCAGGAGGTCACACTGTACAGGAGCGCTCTCACTGGTCTGCTGCAGGAGGTCACACTGTACAGGAGCGCACTCACTGGTCTGCTGCTGGAGGTCACACTGTACAGGAGCGCTCTCACTGGTCTGCTGCAGGAGGTCACACTGTACAGGAGCGCACTCACTGGTCTGCTGCAGGAGGTCACACTGTACAGGAGCGCTCTCACTGGTCTGCTGCAGGAGGTCACACTGTACAGGAGCGCACTCACTGGTCTGCTGCAGGAGGTCACACTGTACAGGAGCGCTCTCACTGGTCTGCTGCAGGAGGTCACACTGTACAGGAGCGCACTCACTGGTCTGCTGCAGGAGGTCACACTGTACAGGAGCGCACTCACTGGTCTGCTGCTGGAGGTCACACTGTACAGGAGCGCTCTCACTGGTCTGCTGCTGGAGGTCACACTGTACAGGAGCGCTCTCACTGGTCTGCTGCAGGAGGTCACACTGTACAGGAGCGCTCTCACTGGTCTGCTGCAGGAGGTCACACTGTACAGGAGCGCTCTCACTGGTCTGCTGCAGGAGGTCACACTGTACAGGAGCGCTCTCACTGGTCTGCTGCAGGAGGTCACACTGTACAGGAGCGCTCTCACTGGTCTGCTGCAGGAGGTCACACTGTACAGGAGCGCTCTCACTGGTCTGCTGCAGGAGGTCACACTGTACAGGAGCGCTCTCACTGGTCTGCTGCAGGAGGTCACACTGTACAGGAGCGCACTCACTGGTCTGCTGCAGGAGGTCACACTGTACAGGAGCGCTCTCACTGGTCTGCTGCAGGAGGTCACACTGTACAGGAGCGCACTCACTGGTCTGCTGCAGGAGGTCACACTGTACAGGAGCGCTCTCACTGGTCTGCTGCAGGAGGTCACACTGTACAGGAGCGCAGTCACTGGTCTGCTGCAGGAGGTCACACTGTACAGGAGCGCACTCACTGGTCTGCTGCAGGAGGTCACACTGTACAGGAGCGCACTCACTGGTCTGCTGCAGGAGGTCACACTGTACAGGAGCGCACTCACTGGTCTGCTGCAGGAGGTCACACTGTACAGGAGCGCACTCACTGGTCTGCTGCAGGAGGTCACACTGTACAGGAGCGCTCTCACTGGTCTGCTGCAGGAGGTCACACTGTACAGGAGCGCTCTCACTGGTCTGCTGCAGGAGGTCACACTGTACAGGAGCGCTCTCCACTGCACACGTCACACTGTACAGGAGCGCTCTCACTGGTCTGCTGCAGGAGGTCACACTGTACAGGAGCGCTCTCACTGGTCTGCTGCAGGAGGTCACACTGTACAGGAGCGCTCTCCACTGCACACGTCACACTGTACAGGAGCGCACTCACTGGTCTGCTGCAGGAGGTCACACTGTACAGGAGCGCTCTCACTGGTCTGCTGCAGGAGGTCACACTGTACAGGAGCGCTCTCACTGGTCTGCTGCAGGAGGTCACACTGTACAGGAGCGCACTCACTGGTCTGCTGCAGGAGGTCACACTGTACAGGAGCGCTCTCACTGGTCTGCTGCAGGAGGTCACACTGTACAGAGCGCACTCACTGGTCTGCTGCAGGAGGTCACACTGTACAGGAGCGCTCTCACTGGTCTGCTGCAGGAGGTCACACTGTACAGGAGCGCTCTCCACTGCACACGTCACACTGTACAGGAGCGCACTCACTGGTCTGCTGCAGGAGGTCACACTGTACAGGAGCGCTCTCACTGGTCTGCTGCAGGAGGTCACACTGTACAGGAGCGCTCTCACTGGTCTGCTGCAGGAGGTCACACTGTACAGGAGCGCACTCACTGGTCTGCTGCAGGAGGTCACACTGTACAGGAGCGCACTCACTGGTCTGCTGCAGGAGGTCACACTGTACAGGAGCGCACTCACTGGTCTGCTGCAGGAGGTCACACTGTACAGGAGCGCACTCACTGGTCTGCTGCAGGAGGTCACACTGTACAGGAGCGCTCTCACTGGTCTGCTGCAGGAGGTCACACTGTACAGGAGCGCTCTCACTGGTCTGCTGCAGGAGGTCACACTGTACAGGAGCGCTCTCACTGGTCTGCTGCAGGAGGTCACACTGTACAGGAGCGCTCTCACTGGTCTGCTACAGGAGGTCACACTGTACAGGAGCGCTCTCACTGGTCTGCTGCAGGAGGTCACACTGTACAGGAGCGCACTCACTGGTCTGCTGCAGGAGGTCACACTGTACAGGAGCGCTCTCACTGGTCTGCTGCAGGAGGTCACACTGTACAGGAGCGCTCTCCACTGCACACGTCACACTGCTGGCACATCATAGCCAAAAGCACTCCTCCTCTTATCCTCTGCCAGGGGTCTCTCTCAGAGACTGCAGTGAGAAGTGCATAGCACCATAGCAACTGTCAGCGGCAACTCACCATAGCAACTGTCAGCAGCAACTCACCATAGCAACTGTCAGCAGCAACTCACCATAGCAACTGTCAGCAGCAACTCACCACAGCAACTGTCAGCGGCAACTCACCATAGCAACTGTCAGCGGCAACTCACCATAGCTGCAGTCAGCAGCAACTCACCATAGCAACTGTCAGCGGCAACTCACCATAGCAACTGTCAGCGGCAACTCATCATAGCTACAGTCAGCAGCAACTCACCATAGCAACTGTCAGCGGCAACTCACCATAGCAACTGTCAGCGGCAACTCACCATAGCAACTGTCAGCGGCAACTCACCATAGCAACTGTCAGCGGCAACTCACCATAGCTGCAGTCAGCGGCAACTCACCATAGCAACTGTCAGCGGCAACTCACCATAGCCACAGTCAGCGGCAACTCACCATAGCAACTGTCAGCGGCAACTCATCATAGCAACTGTCAGCGGCAACTCACCATAGCCACAGTCAGCGGCAACTCACCATAGCAACTGTCAGCGGCAACTCACCATAGCTGCAGTCAGCAGCAACTCACCATAGCAACTGTCAGCGGCAACTCACCATAGCAACTGTCAGTGGCAACTCACCATAGCAACTGTCAGCGGCAACTCACCATAGCAACTGTTAGGGGAGCTCACCATAGCTGCAGTCAGCAGCAACTCACCATAGCAACCGTCAGCGGCAACTCACCATAGAAACCGTCAGCAGCAATGTTCCATAGCTACACTCAGCGGCAGCTCACCATAGAATCCGTCAGTGGCAACTCCCTCTATAGCAACCGTCAGCGGCAACTCACCATAGCTACAGTCAGGGGCAGCTCACCATACCTACAGTCACCGGCAACTCACCATAGCTACAGTCAGCAGCCAGTGGTCATTTATAGAGGAAGGAGACAAGTTCCCAGAGAATGCAGTAAGAAGTGCATAGCACCATAGCTGCAGTCAGTGGCAACTCACCATAGCAACCGTCAGTGGCAACTCACCATAGCTACAGTTAGTTGCAGCTCACTATAACTACAGTCAGCGGCAACTCACCATAGCAACCGTCAGTGGCAACTCACCATAGCTACAGTCAGTGGCAGCTCACCATAGCTACAGTCAGTGGCAACTCACCATAGCTACAATCAGGGGCAGCTCACCATAGCTACAGTCAGCGGCAGCTCACCATAGCAACCGTCAGTGGCAACTCACCATAGCAACCGTCAGTGGCAACTCACCCAAGCTACAGTCAGTGGCAACTCACCATAGCTACAATCAGGGGCAGCTCACCATAGCATACCTCCCAACTTTGTGTTTCTCCAAAGAGGGACACACGCGTGGCTTCGCCGCGCGCGCTCCCGGAAAATGGGCGTTGTCTAATAAAAGGGGCGTGGCTTCACGGGAGGACCAGCGATCGCGAGCCACGCCCCTGTTTTTGTCACTGAGGGGGCATGCCCAGCGCTCTGTGAGCCGCTGGCATGCCCCCTCTGACTCCTCTGAATAGACGCTGTGCGCATGCGCACAGCGTCTATTCAACGCTGCTCTGCTAAGCAGAGCAGCGATTGACAGAGCCTCCCAACTGTCCCCCCCCCCACCGCGGAACACTGCAGCCCGCGTGTGGGACAGCGGGACAGTCCCCAAAAAACGGGACTGTCCCGCGAAAATCGGGACAGTTGGGAGGTATGCCATAGCTACAGTCAGCAGCAACTCACCATAGCTACAATCAGCGGCAGCTCACCATAGCTACAGTCAGCAGCAACTCACCATAGCTATAGTCACCGGCAACTCACCATAGCTACAATCAGGGGCAGCTTACCATAGCTACAGTCAGCGGCAACTCACCATAGCTACAATCAGGGGCAGCTCACCATAGCTACAGTCAGCGGCAACTCACCATAGCTACAATCAGCAGCAACTCACCATAGCTACAGTCAGCAGCAACTCACCATAGCTATAGTCACCGGCAACTCACCATAGCTACAGTCAGCGGCAACTCACCATAGCTACAATCAGGAGCAGCTCACCATAGCTACAGTCAGCGGCAACTCACCATAGCTACAATCAGGGGCAGCTCACCATAGCTACAGTCAGCAGCAACTCACCATAGCTACAATCAGCGGCAACTCACCATAGCTACAGTCAGCCAGTGGTGAGTTACAGATGAAGAAGGAGACTAAGTTCCCAGTGATCCTGTACCCAGCGTATGGGTGAGCCGACAGTGGGGGGTAATTCAGACCTGATCGCTGGGCTGCGTATTTTACATCCCTGCGATCAGATAATCGCTGCCTGCAGGGAGAGGGTGTATGGTGTGTGCAGGTGTGCGATCGCATTTGTAGCAGAGCTGCAGAAACATCAGTTTGTGCAGTCTCTGCACTGCCCAGGATTTACTTAGCCGCTGCGATGGTTTCCTGGTGTTTGGGGCCCGGAGCTGACGTCAGACGCCCTCCCTCCAAACGCCTGGTCCCTCCTGCGTTTCTCCGGACACTCTTGTAAAGCCGTCAGTTGCTACCAACAAACAGCCGCTTCCTGTCAATCACCTTGCGATCGCTTTTTTCTCACCGTCCTGTCGCTAGGCACCGATAACCAGTGCAGTCATTTGACGCGCTGGCGCATTGCGGTGCATATGCATGCGCAGTTCAGATCTGATCGCCCGCGGTCCGAAAATGCACAGCAGCGTTCAGGTCTGAATTACCCCCTGTGTCAGAGTAGAGATGTGTGACAAGGAGCACTGGTATTACGTAGAGATGTGTGACAAGGAGCACTGGTATTACGTAGAGATGAGTGACAAGGAGCACTGGTATTACGTAGAGATGAGTGACAAGGAGCACTGGTATTACGTAGAGATGGGTGACAAGGAGCACTGGTATTACGTAGAGATGAGTGACAAGGAGCACTGGTATTACGTAGAGATGAGTGACAAGGAGCACTGGTATTACGTAGAGATGAGTGACAAGGAGCACTGGTATTACGTAGAGATGAGTGACAAGGAGCACTGGTATTACGTAGAGATGAGTGACAAGGAGCACTGGTATTACGTAGAGATGAGTGACAAGGAGCACTGGTATTACGTAGAGATGAGTGACAAGGAGCACTGGTATTACGTAGAGATGAGTGACAAGGAGCACTGGTATTACGTAGAGATGAGTGACAAGGAGCACTGGTATTACGTAGAGATGAGTGACAAGGAGCACTGGTATTACGTAGAGATGTGTGACAAGGAGCACTGGTATTACGTAGAGATGAGTGACAAGGAGCACTGGTATTACGTAGAGATGAGTGACAAGGAGCACTGGTATTACGTAGAGATGTGTGACAAGGAGCACTGGTATTACGTAGAGATGTGTGACAAGGAGCACTGGTATTACGTAGAGATGTGTGACAAGGAGCACTGGTATTACGTAGAGATGTGTGACAAGGAGCACTGGTATTACGTAGAGATGTGTGACAAGGAGCACTGGTATTACGTAGAGATGTGTGACAAGGAGCACTGGTATTACGTAGAGATGTGTGACAAGGAGCACTGGTATTACGTAGAGATGTGTGACAAGGAGCACTGGTATTACGTAGAGATGAGTGACAAGGAGCACTGGTATTACGTAGAGATGAGTGACAAGGAGCACTGGTATTACGTAGAGATGTGTGACAAGGAGCACTGGTATTACGTAGAGATGAGTGACAAGGAGCACTGGTATTACGTATAGATGTGTGACAAGGAGCACTGGTATTACGTAGAGATGAGTGACAAGGAGCACTGGTATTACGTAGAGATGAGTGACAAGGAGCACTGGTATTACGTAGAGATGAGTGACAAGGAGCACTGGTATTACGTAGAGATGAGTGACAAGGAGCACTGGTATTACGTAGAGATGAGTGACAAGGAGCACTGGTATTACGTAGAGATGAGTGACAAGGAGCACTGGTATTACGTAGAGATGAGTGACAAGGAGCACTGGTATTACGTAGAGATGAGTGACAAGGAGCACTGGTATTACGTAGAGATGAGTGACAAGGAGCACTGGTATTACGTAGAGATGTGTGACAAGGAGCACTGGTATTACGTAGAGATGTGTGACAAGGAGCACTGGTATTACGTAGAGATGTGTGACAAGGAGCACTGGTATTACGTAGAGATGAGTGACAAGGAGCACTGGTATTACGTAGAGATGAGTGACAAGGAGCACTGGTATTACGTAGAGATGTGTGACAAGGAGCACTGGTATTACGTAGAGATGAGTGACAAGGAGCACTGGTATTACGTAGAGATGTGTGACAAGGAGCACTGGTATTACGTAGAGATGTGTGACAAGGAGCACTGGTATTACGTAGAGATGAGTGACAAGGAGCACTGGTATTACGTAGAGATGTGTGACAAGGAGCACTGGTATTACGTAGAGATGAGTGACAAGGAGCACTGGTATTACGTAGAGATGTGTGACAAGGAGCACTGGTATTACGTAGAGATGAGTGACAAGGAGCACTGGTATTACGTAGAGATGTGTGACAAGGAGCACTGGTATTACGTAGAGATGTGTGACAAGGAGCACTGGTATTACGTAGAGATGAGTGACAAGGAGCACTGGTATTACGTAGAGATGTGTGACAAGGAGCACTGGTATTACGTAGAGATGAGTGACAAGAAGCACTGGTATTACGTAGAGATGTGTGACAAGGAGCACTGGTATTACGTAGAGATGAGAGACAAGGAGCACTGGTATTACGTAGAGATGAGTGACAAGGAGCACTGGTATTACGTAGAGATGTGTGACAAGGAGCACTGGTATTACGTAGAGATGTGTGACAAGGAGCACTGGTATTACGTAGAGATGAGTGACAAGGAGCACTGGTATTACGTAGAGATGAGTGACAAGGAGCACTGCTATTACGTAGAGATGTGTGACAAGGAGCACTGTATTACGTAGAGATGTGTGACAAGGAGCACTGGTATTACGTAGAGATGTGTGACAAGGAGCACTGGTATTACGTAGAGATGTGTGACAAGGAGCACTGGTATTACGTAGAGATGTGTGACAAGGAGCACTGGTATTACGTAGAGATGTGTGACAAGGAGCACTGGTATTACGTAGAGATGTGTGACAAGGAGCACTGGTATTACGTAGAGATGTGTGACAAGGAGCACTGGTATTACGTAGAGATGAGTGACAAGGAGCACTGGTATTACGTAGAGATGTGTGACAAGGAGCACTGGTATTACGTAGAGATGTGTGACAAGGAGCACTGGTATTACGTAGAGATGTGTGACAAGGAGCACTGGTATTACGTAGAGATGAGTGACAAGGAGCACTGGTATTACGTAGAGATGAGTGACAAGGAGCACTGGTATTACGTAGAGATGAGTGACAAGGAGCACTGGTATTACGTAGAGATGAGTGACAAGGAGCACTGGTATTACGTAGAGATGAGTGACAAGGAGCACTGGTATTACGTAGAGATGAGTGACAAGGAGCACTGGTATTACGTAGAGATGAGTGACAAGGAGCACTGGTATTACGTAGAGATGAGTGACAAGGAGCACTGGTATTACGTAGAGATGAGTGACAAGGAGCACTGGTATTACGTAGAGATGAGTGACAAGGAGCACTGGTATTACGTAGAGATGAGTGACAAGGAGCACTGGTATTACGTAGAGATGAGTGACAAGGAGCACTGGTATTACGTAGAGATGAGTGACAAGGAGCACTGGTATTACGTAGAGATGTGTGACAAGGAGCACTGGTATTACGTAGAGATGTGTGACAAGGAGCACTGGTATTACGTAGAGATGAGTGACAAGGAGCACTGGTATTACGTAGAGATGTGTGACAAGGAGCACTGGTATTACGTAGAGATGTGTGACAAGGAGCACTGGTATTACGTAGAGATGTGTGACAAGGAGCACTGGTATTACGTAGAGATGAGTGACAAGGAGCACTGGTATTACGTAGAGATGAGTGACAAGGAGCACTGGTATTACGTAGAGATGAGTGACAAGGAGCACTGGTATTACGTAGAGATGAGTGACAAGGAGCACTGGTATTACGTAGAGATGAGTGACAAGGAGCACTGGTATTACGTAGAGATGAGTGACAAGGAGCACTGGTATTACGTAGAGATGAGTGACAAGGAGCACTGGTATTACGTAGAGATGAGTGACAAGGAGCACTGGTATTACGTAGAGATGAGTGACAAGGAGCACTGGTATTACGTAGAGATGAGTGACAAGGAGCACTGGTATTACGTAGAGATGAGTGACAAGGAGCACTGGTATTACGTAGAGATGAGTGACAAGGAGCACTGGTATTACGTAGAGATGTGTGACAAGGAGCACTGGTATTACGTAGAGATGAGTGACAAGGAGCACTGGTATTAAGTAGAGATGAGTGACAAGGAGCACTGGTATTACGTAGAGATGTGTGACAAGGAGCACTGGTATTACGTAGAGATGAGTGACAAGGAGCACTGGTATTACGTAGAGATGAGTGACAAGGAGCACTGGTATTACGTAGAGATGAGTGACAAGGAGCACTGGTATTACGTAGAGATGAGTGACAAGGAGCACTGGTATTACGTAGAGATGAGTGACAAGGAGCACTGGTATTACGTAGAGATGAGTGACAAGGAGCACTGGTATTACGTAGAGATGTGTGACAAGGAGCACTGGTATTACGTAGAGATGAGTGACAAGGAGCACTGGTATTACGTAGAGATGAGTGACAAGGAGCACTGGTATTACGTAGAGATGTGTGACAAGGAGCACTGGTATTACGTAGAGATGAGTGACAAGGAGCACTGGTATTACGTAGAGATGAGTGACAAGGAGCACTGGTATTACGTAGAGATGTGTGACAAGGAGCACTGGTATTACGTAGAGATGAGTGACAAGGAGCACTGGTATTACGTAGAGATGAGTGACAAGGAGCACTGGTATTACGTAGAGATGTGTGACAAGGAGCACTGGTATTAAGTAGAGATGAGTGACAAGGAGCACTGGTATTACGTAGAGATGAGTGACAAGGAGCACTGGTATTACGTAGAGATGAGTGACAAGGAGCACTGGTATTACGTAGAGATGTGTGACAAGGAGCACTGGTATTACGTAGAGATGAGTGACAAGGAGCACTGGTATTACGTAGAGATGAGTGACAAGGAGCACTGGTATTACGTAGAGATGAGTGACAAGGAGCACTGGTATTACGTAGAGATGAGTGACAAGGAGCACTGGTATTACGTAGAGATGTGTGACAAGGAGCACTGGTATTACGTAGAGATGTGTGACAAGGAGCACTGGTATTACGTAGAGATGTGTGACAAGGAGCACTGGTATTACGTAGAGATGAGTGACAAGGAGCACTGGTATTACGTAGAGATGAGTGACAAGGAGCACTGGTATTACGTAGAGATGTGTGACAAGGAGCACTGGTATTACGTAGAGATGAGTGACAAGGAGCACTGGTATTACGTAGAGATGAGTGACAAGGAGCACTGGTATTACGTAGAGATGAGTGACAAGGAGCACTGGTATTACGTAGAGATGAGTGACAAGGAGCACTGGTATTACGTAGAGATGTGTGACAAGGAGCACTGGTATTACGTAGAGATGTGTGACAAGGAGCACTGGTATTACGTAGAGATGTGTGACAAGGAGCACTGGTATTACGTAGAGATGAGTGACAAGGAGCACTGGTATTACGTAGAGATGAGTGACAAGGAGCACTGGTATTACGTAGAGATGAGTGACAAGGAGCACTGGTATTACGTAGAGATGAGTGACAAGGAGCACTGGTATTACGTAGAGATGTGTGACAAGGAGCACTGGTATTACGTAGAGATGAGTGACAAGGAGCACTGGTATTAACGTAGAGATGAGTGACAAGGAGCACTGGTATTAAGTAGAGATGAGTGACAAGGAGCACTGGTATTACGTAGAGATGAGTGAGAAGGAGCACTGGTATTACGTAGAGATGAGTGACAAGGAGCACTGGTATTACGTAGAGATGTGTGACAAGGAGCACTGGTATTACGTAGAGATGTGTGACAAGGAGCACTGGTATTACGTAGAGATGTGTGACAAGGAGCACTGGTATTACGTAGAGATGTGTGACAAGGAGCACTGGTATTACGTAGAGATGAGTGACAAGGAGCACTGGTATTACGTAGAGATGTGTGACAAGGAGCACTGGTATTACGTAGAGATGAGTGACAAGGAGCACTGGTATTACGTAGAGATGTGTGACAAGGAGCACTGGTATTACGTAGAGATGAGTGACAAGGAGCACTGGTATTACGTAGAGATGAGTGACAAGGAGCACTGGTATTACGTAGAGATGAGTGACAAGGAGCACTGGTATTACGTAGAGATGAGTGACAAGGAGCACTGGTATTACGTAGAGATGTGTGACAAGGAGCACTGGTATTACGTAGAGATGAGTGACAAGGAGCACTGGTATTACGTAGAGATGAGTGACAAGGAGCACTGGTATTACGTAGAGATGAGTGACAAGGAGCACTGGTATTACGTAGAGATGTGTGACAAGGAGCACTGGTATTACGTAGAGATGAGTGACAAGGAGCACTGGTATTACGTAGAGATGTGTGACAAGGAGCACTGGTATTACGTAGAGATGTGTGACAAGGAGCACTGGTATTACGTAGAGATGATTGACAAGGAGCACTGGTATTACGTAGAGATGTGTGACAAGGAGCACTGGTATTACGTAGAGATGAGTGACAAGGAGCACTGGTATTACGTAGAGATGAGTGACAAGGAGCACTGGTATTACGTAGAGATGAGTGACAAGGAGCACTGGTATTACGTAGAGATGAGTGACAAGGAGCACTGGTATTACGTAGAGATGTGTGACAAGGAGCACTGGTATTACGTAGAGATGAGTGACAAGGAGCACTGGTATTACGTAGAGATGAGTGACAAGGAGCACTGGTATTACGTAGAGATGAGTGACAAGGAGCACTGGTATTACGTAGAGATGTGTGACAAGGAGCACTGGTATTACGTAGAGATGAGTGACAAGGAGCACTGGTATTACGTAGAGATGAGTGACAAGGAGCACTGGTATTACGTAGAGATGAGTGACAAGGAGCACTGGTATTACGTAGAGATGTGTGACAAGGAGCACTGGTATTACGTAGAGATGAGTGACAAGGAGCACTGGTATTACGTAGAGATGTGTGACAAGGAGCACTGGTATTACGTAGAGATGAGTGACAAGGAGCACTGGTATTACGTAGAGATGAGTGACAAGGAGCACTGGTATTACGTAGAGATGAGTGACAAGGAGCACTGGTATTACGTAGAGATGAGTGACAAGGAGCACTGGTATTACGTAGAGATGTGTGACAAGGAGCACTGGTATTACGTAGAGATGAGTGACAAGGAGCACTGGTATTACGTAGAGATGAGTGACAAGGAGCACTGGTATTACGTAGAGATGTGTGACAAGGAGCACTGGTATTACGTAGAGATGAGTGACAAGGAGCACTGGTATTACGTAGAGATGAGTGACAAGGAGCACTGGTATTACGTAGAGATGAGTGACAAGGAGCACTGGTATTACGTAGAGATGAGTGACAAGGAGCACTGGTATTACGTAGAGATGAGTGACAAGGAGCACTGGTATTACGTAGAGATGAGTGACAAGGAGCACTGGTATTACGTAGAGATGAGTGACAAGGAGCACTGGTATTACGTAGAGATGAGTGACAAGGAGCACTGGTATTACGTAGAGATGAGTGACAAGGAGCACTGGTATTACGTAGAGATGAGTGACAAGGAGCACTGGTATTACGTAGAGATGAGTGACAAGGAGCACTGGTATTACGTAGAGATGAGTGACAAGGAGCACTGGTATTACGTAGAGATGAGTGACAAGGAGCACTGGTATTACGTAGAGATGTGTGACAAGGAGCACTGGTATTACGTAGAGATGAGTGACAAGGAGCACTGGTATTAAGTAGAGATGAGTGACAAGGAGCACTGGTATTACGTAGAGATGTGTGACAAGGAGCACTGGTATTACGTAGAGATGTGTGACAAGGAGCACTGGTATTACGTAGAGATGAGTGACAAGGAGCACTGGTATTACGTAGAGATGTGTGACAAGGAGCACTGGTATTACGTAGAGATGAGTGATTACGTAGAGATGGGTGACAAGGAGCACTGGTATTAAGTAGAGATGAGTGACAAGGAGCACTGGTATTACGTAGAGATGAGTGACAAGGAGCACTGGTATTACGTAGAGATGAGTGACAAGGAGCACTGGTATTAAGTAGAGATGAGTGACAAGGAGCACTGGTATTACGTAGAGATGTGTGACAAGGAGCACTGGTATTACGTAGAGATGAGTGACAAGGAGCACTGGTATTACGTAGAGATGAGTGACAAGGAGCACTGGTATTACGTAGAGATGAGTGACAAGGAGCACTGGTATTACGTAGAGATGAGTGACAAGGAGCACTGGTATTACGTAGAGATGTGTGACCAGGAGCACTGGTATTACGTAGAGATGTGTGACAAGGAGCACTGGTATTACGTAGAGATGTGTGACAAGGAGCACTGGTATTACGTAGAGATGAGTGACATGGAGCACTGGTATTACGTAGAGATGTGTGACAAGGAGCACTGGTATTACGTAGAGATGTGTGACAAGGAGCACTGGTATTACGTAGAGATGTGTGACAAGGAGCACTGGTATTACGTATAGATGTGTGACAAGGAGCACTGGTATTACGTAGAGATGAGTGACAAGGAGCACTGGTATTACGTAGAGATGAGTGACAAGGAGCACTGGTATTACGTAGAGATGAGTGACAAGGAGCACTGGTATTACGTAGAGATGAGTGACAAGGAGCACTGGTATTACGTAGAGATGAGTGACAAGGAGCACTGGTATTACGTAGAGATGAGTGACAAGGAGCACTGGTATTACGTAGAGATGAGTGACAAGGAGCACTGGTATTACGTAGAGATGAGTGACAAGGAGCACTGGTATTACGTAGAGATGAGTGACAAGGAGCACTGGTATTACGTAGAGATGAGTGACAAGGAGCACTGGTATTACGTAGAGATGTGTGACAAGGAGCACTGGTATTACGTAGAGATGTGTGACAAGGAGCACTGGTATTACGTAGAGATGAGTGACAAGGAGCACTGGTATTACGTAGAGATGAGTGACAAGGAGCACTGGTATTACGTAGAGATGTGTGACAAGGAGCACTGGTATTACGTAGAGATGTGTGACAAGGAGCACTGGTATTACGTAGAGATGAGTGACAAGGAGCACTGGTATTACGTAGAGATGAGTGATTACGTAGAGATGGGTGACAAGGAGCACTGGTATTAAGTAGAGATGAGTGACAAGGAGCACTGGTATTACGTAGAGATGAGTGACAAGGAGCACTGGTATTACGTAGAGATGAGTGACAAGGAGCACTGGTATTAAGTAGAGATGAGTGACAAGGAGCACTGGTATTACGTAGAGATGAGTGACAAGGAGCACTGGTATTACGTAGAGATGAGTGACAAGGAGCACTGGTATTACGTAGAGATGAGTGACAAGGAGCACTGGTATTACGTAGAGATGTGTGACAAGGAGCACTGGTATTACGTAGAGATGAGTGACAAGGAGCACTGGTATTAAGTAGAGATGAGTGACAAGGAGCACTGGTATTACGTAGAGATGAGTGACAAGGAGCACTGGTATTACGTAGAGATGAGTGACAAGGAGCACTGGTATTAAGTAGAGATGAGTGACAAGGAGCACTGGTATTACGTAGAGATGAGTGACAAGGAGCACTGGTATTAAGTAGAGATGAGTGACAAGGAGCACTGGTATTACGTAGAGATGTGTGACAAGGAGCACTGGTATTACGTAGAGATGAGTGACAAGGAGCACTGGTATTACGTAGAGATGAGTGACAAGGAGCACTGGTATTACGTAGAGATGAGTGACAAGGAGCACTGGTATTACGTAGAGATGAGTGACAAGGAGCACTGGTATTACGTAGAGATGTGTGACAAGGAGCACTGGTATTACGTAGAGATGAGTGACAAGGAGCACTGGTATTACGTAGAGATGAGTGACAAGGAGCACTGGTATTACGTAGAGATGAGTGACAAGGAGCACTGGTATTACGTAGAGATGTGTGACAAGGAGCACTGGTATTACGTAGAGATGAGTGACAAGGAGCACTGGTATTACGTAGAGATGTGTGACAAGGAGCACTGGTATTACGTAGAGATGTGTGACAAGGAGCACTGGTATTACGTAGAGATGAGTGACAAGGAGCACTGGTATTACGTAGAGATGTGTGACAAGGAGCACTGGTATTACGTAGAGATGAGTGACAAGGAGCACTGGTATTACGTAGAGATGAGTGACAAGGAGCACTGGTATTACGTAGAGATGAGTGACAAGGAGCACTGGTATTACGTAGAGATGAGTGACAAGGAGCACTGGTATTACGTAGAGATGTGTGACAAGGAGCACTGGTATTACGTAGAGATGAGTGACAAGGAGCACTGGTATTACGTAGAGATGAGTGACAAGGAGCACTGGTATTACGTAGAGATGAGTGACAAGGAGCACTGGTATTACGTAGAGATGTGTGACAAGGAGCACTGGTATTACGTAGAGATGAGTGACAAGGAGCACTGGTATTACGTAGAGAAGAGTGACAAGGAGCACTGGTATTACGTAGAGATGAGTGACAAGGAGCACTGGTATTACGTAGAGATGTGTGACAAGGAGCACTGGTATTACGTAGAGATGAGTGACAAGGAGCACTGGTATTACGTAGAGATGTGTGACAAGGAGCACTGGTATTACGTAGAGATGAGTGACAAGGAGCACTGGTATTACGTAGAGATGAGTGACAAGGAGCACTGGTATTACGTAGAGATGAGTGACAAGGAGCACTGGTATTACGTAGAGATGAGTGACAAGGAGCACTGGTATTACGTAGAGATGTGTGACAAGGAGCACTGGTATTACGTAGAGATGAGTGACAAGGAGCACTGGTATTACGTAGAGATGAGTGACAAGGAGCACTGGTATTACGTAGAGATGTGTGACAAGGAGCACTGGTATTACGTAGAGATGAGTGACAAGGAGCACTGGTATTACGTAGAGATGAGTGACAAGGAGCACTGGTATTACGTAGAGATGAGTGACAAGGAGCACTGGTATTACGTAGAGATGAGTGACAAGGAGCACTGGTATTACGTAGAGATGAGTGACAAGGAGCACTGGTATTACGTAGAGATGAGTGACAAGGAGCACTGGTATTACGTAGAGATGAGTGACAAGGAGCACTGGTATTACGTAGAGATGAGTGACAAGGAGCACTGGTATTACGTAGAGATGAGTGACAAGGAGCACTGGTATTACGTAGAGATGAGTGACAAGGAGCACTGGTATTACGTAGAGATGAGTGACAAGGAGCACTGGTATTACGTAGAGATGAGTGACAAGGAGCACTGGTATTACGTAGAGATGAGTGACAAGGAGCACTGGTATTACGTAGAGATGAGTGACAAGGAGCACTGGTATTACGTAGAGATGAGTGACCAAGGAGCACTGGTATTACGTAGAGATGTGTGACAAGGAGCACTGGTATTACGTAGAGATGAGTGACAAGGAGCACTGGTATTAAGTAGAGATGAGTGACAAGGAGCACTGGTATTACGTAGAGATGTGTGACAAGGAGCACTGGTATTACGTAGAGATGTGTGACAAGGAGCACTGGTATTACGTAGAGATGAGTGACAAGGAGCACTGGTATTACGTAGAGATGTGTGACAAGGAGCACTGGTATTACGTAGAGATGAGTGATTACGTAGAGATGGGTGACAAGGAGCACTGGTATTAAGTAGAGATGAGTGACAAGGAGCACTGGTATTACGTAGAGATGAGTGACAAGGAGCACTGGTATTACGTAGAGATGAGTGACAAGGAGCACTGGTATTAAGTAGAGATGAGTGACAAGGAGCACTGGTATTACGTAGAGATGTGTGACAAGGAGCACTGGTATTACGTAGAGATGAGTGACAAGGAGCACTGGTATTACGTAGAGATGAGTGACAAGGAGCACTGGTATTACGTAGAGATGAGTGACAAGGAGCACTGGTATTACGTAGAGATGAGTGACAAGGAGCACTGGTATTACGTAGAGATGAGTGACAAGGAGCACTGGTATTACGTAGAGATGAGTGACAAGGAGCACTGGTATTACGTAGAGATGTGTGACAAGGAGCACTGGTATTACGTAGAGATGAGTGACAAGGAGCACTGGTATTACGTAGAGATGTGTGACAAGGAGCACTGGTATTACGTAGAGATGTGTGACAAGGAGCACTGGTATTACGTAGAGATGAGTGACAAGGAGCACTGGTATTACGTAGAGATGAGTGACAAGGAGCACTGGTATTACGTAGAGATGTGTGACAAGGAGCACTGGTATTACGTAGAGATGAGTGACAAGGAGCACTGGTATTACGTAGAGATGAGTGACAAGGAGCACTGGTATTACGTAGAGATGTGTGACAAGGAGCACTGGTATTAAGTAGAGATGAGTGACAAGGAGCACTGGTATTACGTAGAGATGAGTGACAAGGAGCACTGGTATTACGTAGAGATGAGTGACAAGGAGCACTGGTATTACGTAGAGATGTGTGACAAGGAGCACTGGTATTACGTAGAGATGAGTGACAAGGAGCACTGGTATTACGTAGAGATGAGTGACAAGGAGCACTGGTATTACGTAGAGATGAGTGACAAGGAGCACTGGTATTACGTAGAGATGAGTGACAAGGAGCACTGGTATTACGTAGAGATGAGTGACAAGGAGCACTGGTATTACGTAGAGATGTGTGACAAGGAGCACTGGTATTACGTAGAGATGTGTGACAAGGAGCACTGGTATTACGTAGAGATGAGTGACAAGGAGCACTGGTATTACGTAGAGATGAGTGACAAGGAGCACTGGTATTACGTAGAGATGTGTGACAAGGAGCACTGGTATTACGTAGAGATGTGTGACAAGGAGCACTGGTATTACGTAGAGATGAGTGACAAGGAGCACTGGTATTACGTAGAGATGAGTGACAAGGAGCACTGGTATTACGTAGAGATGAGTGACAAGGAGCACTGGTATTACGTAGAGATGAGTGACAAGGAGCACTGGTATTACGTAGAGATGAGTGACAAGGAGCACTGGTATTACGTAGAGATGAGTGACAAGGAGCACTGGTATTACGTAGAGATGAGTGACAAGGAGCACTGGTATTACGTAGAGATGAGTGACAAGGAGCACTGGTATTACGTAGAGATGAGTGACAAGGAGCACTGGTATTACGTAGAGATGAGTGACAAGGAGCACTGGTATTACGTAGAGATGAGTGACAAGGAGCACTGGTATTACGTAGAGATGTGTGACAAGGAGCACTGGTATTACGTAGAGATGTGTGACAAGGAGCACTGGTATTACGTAGAGATGAGTGACAAGGAGCACTGGTATTACGTAGAGATGAGTGACAAGGAGCACTGGTATTACGTAGAGATGTGTGACAAGGAGCACTGGTATTACGTAGAGATGTGTGACAAGGAGCACTGGTATTACGTAGAGATGAGTGACAAGGAGCACTGGTATTACGTAGAGATGAGGTGATTACGTAGAGATGGGTGACAAGGAGCACTGGTATTAAGTAGAGATGAGTGACAAGGAGCACTGGTATTACGTAGAGATGAGTGACAAGGAGCACTGGTATTACGTAGAGATGAGTGACAAGGAGCACTGGTATTAAGTAGAGATGAGTGACAAGGAGCACTGGTATTACGTAGAGATGAGTGACAAGGAGCACTGGTATTACGTAGAGATGAGTGACAAGGAGCACTGGTATTACGTAGAGATGAGTGACAAGGAGCACTGGTATTACGTAGAGATGAGTGACAAGGAGCACTGGTATTACGTAGAGATGAGTGACAAGGAGCACTGGTATTAAGTAGAGATGAGTGACAAGGAGCACTGGTATTACGTAGAGATGAGTGACAAGGAGCACTGGTATTACGTAGAGATGAGTGACAAGGAGCACTGGTATTACGTAGAGATGAGTGACAAGGAGCACTGGTATTACGTAGAGATGAGTGACAAGGAGCACTGGTATTACGTAGAGATGAGTGACAAGGAGCACTGGTATTACGTAGAGATGAGTGACAAGGAGCACTGGTATTACGTAGAGATGTGTGACAAGGAGCACTGGTATTACGTAGAGATGTGTGACAAGGAGCACTGGTATTACGTAGAGATGAGTGACAAGGAGCACTGGTATTACGTAGAGATGAGTGACAAGGAGCACTGGTATTAAGTAGAGATGAGTGACAAGGAGCACTGGTATTACGTAGAGATGAGTGACAAGGAGCACTGGTATTACGTAGAGATGAGTGACAAGGAGCACTGGTATTACGTAGAGATGAGTGACAAGGAGCACTGGTATTACGTAGAGATGTGTGACAAGGAGCACTGGTATTACGTAGAGATGAGTGACAAGGAGCACTGGTATTACGTAGAGATGAGTGACAAGGAGCACTGGTATTACGTAGAGATGTGTGACAAGGAGCACTGGTATTACGTAGAGATGTGTGACAAGGAGCACTGGTATTACGTAGAGATGAGTGACAAGGAGCACTGGTATTACGTAGAGATGAGTGACAAGGAGCACTGGTATTACGTAGAGATGAGTGACAAGGAGCACTGGTATTACGTAGAGATGTGTGACAAGGAGCACTGGTATTACGTAGAGATGAGTGACAAGGAGCACTGGTATTACGTAGAGATGAGTGACAAGGAGCACTGGTATTACGTAGAGATGAGTGACAAGGAGCACTGGTATTACGTAGAGATGAGTGACAAGGAGCACTGGTATTACGTAGAGATGAGTGACAAGGAGCACTGGTATTACGTAGAGATGAGTGACAAGGAGCACTGGTATTACGTAGAGATGAGTGACAAGGAGCACTGGTATTACGTAGAGATGTGTGACAAGGAGCACTGGTATTACGTAGAGATGAGTGACAAGGAGCACTGGTATTACGTAGAGATGAGTGACAAGGAGCACTGGTATTACGTAGAGATGAGTGACAAGGAGCACTGGTATTACGTAGAGATGAGTGACAAGGAGCACTGGTATTACGTAGAGATGAGTGACAAGGAGCACTGGTATTACGTAGAGATGAGTGACAAGGAGCACTGGTATTACGTAGAGATGAGTGACAAGGAGCACTGGTATTACGTAGAGATGAGTGACAAGGAGCACTGGTATTACGTAGAGATGAGTGACAAGGAGCACTGGTATTACGTAGAGATGAGTGACAAGGAGCACTGGTATTACGTAGAGATGTGTGACAAGGAGCACTGGTATTACGTAGAGATGAGTGACAAGGAGCACTGGTATTACGTAGAGATGAGTGACAAGGAGCACTGGTATTACGTAGAGATGTGTGACAAGGAGCACTGGTATTACGTAGAGATGAGTGACAAGGAGCACTGGTATTACGTAGAGATGTGTGACAAGGAGCACTGGTATTACGTAGAGATGAGTGACAAGGAGCACTGGTATTACGTAGAGATGTGTGACAAGGAGCACTGGTATTACGTAGAGATGAGTGACAAGGAGCACTGGTATTACGTAGAGATGTGTGACAAGGAGCACTGGTATTACGTAGAGATGAGTGACAAGGAGCACTGGTATTACGTAGAGATGTGTGACAAGGAGCACTGGTATTACGTAGAGATGAGTGACAAGGAGCACTGGTATTACGTAGAGATGAGTGACAAGGAGCACTGGTATTACGTAGAGATGAGTGACAAGGAGCACTGGTATTACGTAGAGATGAGTGACAAGGAGCACTGGTATTACGTAGAGATGAGTGACAAGGAGCACTGGTATTACGTAGAGATGAGTGACAAGGAGCACTGGTATTACGTAGAGATGAGTGACAAGGAGCACTGGTATTACGTAGAGATGAGTGACAAGGAGCACTGGTATTACGTAGAGATGAGTGACAAGGAGCACTGGTATTACGTAGAGATGAGTGACAAGGAGCACTGGTATTACGTAGAGATGAGTGACAAGGAGCACTGGTATTACGTAGAGATGAGTGACAAGGAGCACTGGTATTACGTAGAGATGTGTGACAAGGAGCACTGGTATTACGTAGAGATGAGTGACAAGGAGCACTGGTATTACGTAGAGATGAGTGACAAGGAGCACTGGTATTACGTAGAGATGAGTGACAAGGAGCACTGGTATTACGTAGAGATGTGTGACAAGGAGCACTGGTATTACGTAGAGATGAGTGACAAGGAGCACTGGTATTACGTAGAGATGAGTGACAAGGAGCACTGGTATTACGTAGAGATGAGTGACAAGGAGCACTGGTATTACGTAGAGATGAGTGACAAGGAGCACTGGTATTACGTAGAGATGAGTGACAAGGAGCACTGGTATTACGTAGAGATGAGTGACAAGGAGCACTGGTATTACGTAGAGATGTGTGACAAGGAGCACTGGTATTACGTAGAGATGAGTGACAAGGAGCACTGGTATTACGTAGAGATGAGTGACAAGGAGCACTGGTATTACGTAGAGATGTGTGACAAGGAGCACTGGTATTACGTAGAGATGAGTGACAAGGAGCACTGGTATTACGTAGAGATGAGTGACAAGGAGCACTGGTATTACGTAGAGATGAGTGACAAGGAGCACTGGTATTACGTAGAGATGAGTGACAAGGAGCACTGGTATTACGTAGAGATGAGTGACAAGGAGCACTGGTATTACGTAGAGATGTGTGACAAGGAGCACTGGTATTAAGTAGAGATGAGTGACAAGGAGCACTGGTATTACGTAGAGATGAGTGACAAGGAGCACTGGTATTACGTAGAGATGAGTGACAAGGAGCACTGGTATTACGTAGAGATGTGTGACAAGGAGCACTGGTATTACGTAGAGATGAGTGACAAGGAGCACTGGTATTACGTAGAGATGAGTGACAAGGAGCACTGGTATTACGTAGAGATGAGTGACAAGGAGCACTGGTATTACGTAGAGATGAGTGACAAGGAGCACTGGTATTACGTAGAGATGTGTGACAAGGAGCACTGGTATTACGTAGAGATGTGTGACAAGGAGCACTGGTATTACGTAGAGATGAGTGACAAGGAGCACTGGTATTACGTAGAGATGAGTGACAAGGAGCACTGGTATTACGTAGAGATGTGTGACAAGGAGCACTGGTATTACGTAGAGATGTGTGACAAGGAGCACTGGTATTACGTAGAGATGTGTGACAAGGAGCACTGGTATTACGTAGAGATGTGTGACAAGGAGCACTGGTATTACGTAGAGATGAGTGACAAGGAGCACTGGTATTACGTAGAGATGAGTGACAAGGAGCACTGGTATTACGTAGAGATGAGTGACAAGGAGCACTGGTATTACGTAGAGATGAGTGACAAGGAGCACTGGTATTACGTAGAGATGAGTGACAAGGAGCACTGGTATTACGTAGAGATGAGTGACAAGGAGCACTGGTATTACGTAGAGATGTGTGACAAGGAGCACTGGTATTACGTAGAGATGTGTGACAAGGAGCACTGGTATTACGTAGAGATGAGTGACAAGGAGCACTGGTATTACGTAGAGATGAGTGACAAGGAGCACTGGTATTACGTAGAGATGTGTGACAAGGAGCACTGGTATTACGTAGAGATGTGTGACAAGGAGCACTGGTATTACGTAGAGATGAGTGACAAGGAGCACTGGTATTACGTAGAGATGAGTGACAAGGAGCACTGGTATTACGTAGAGATGAGTGACAAGGAGCACTGGTATTACGTAGATGAGTGACAAGGAGCACTGGTATTACGTAGAGATGTGTGACAAGGAGCACTGGTATTACGTAGAGATGAGTGACAAGGAGCACTGGTATTACGTAGAGATGAGTGACAAGGAGCACTGGTATTACGTAGAGATGAGTGACAAGGAGCACTGGTATTACGTAGAGATGAGTGACAAGGAGCACTGGTATTACGTAGAGATGAGTGACAAGGAGCACTGGTATTACGTAGAGATGAGTGACAAGGAGCACTGGTATTACGTAGAGATGAGTGACAAGGAGCACTGGTATTACGTAGAGATGAGTGACAAGGAGCACTGGTATTACGTAGAGATGAGTGACAAGGAGCACTGGTATTACGTAGAGATGAGTGACAAGGAGCACTGGTATTACGTAGAGATGAGTGACAAGGAGCACTGGTATTACGTAGAGATGAGTGACAAGGAGCACTGGTATTACGTAGAGATGAGTGACAAGGAGCACTGGTATTACGTAGAGATGTGTGACAAGGAGCACTGGTATTACGTAGAGATGAGTGACAAGGAGCACTGGTATTACGTAGAGATGAGTGACAAGGAGCACTGGTATTACGTAGAGATGAGTGACAAGGAGCACTGGTATTACGTAGAGATGAGTGACAAGGAGCACTGGTATTACGTAGAGATGAGTGACAAGGAGCACTGGTATTACGTAGAGATGAGTGACAAGGAGCACTGGTATTAAGTAGAGATGAGTGACAAGGAGCACTGGTATTACGTAGAGATGAGTGACAAGGAGCACTGGTATTACGTAGAGATGAGTGACAAGGAGCACTGGTATTACGTAGAGATGTGTGACAAGGAGCACTGGTATTACGTAGAGATGAGTGACAAGGAGCACTGGTATTACGTAGAGATGAGTGACAAGGAGCACTGGTATTAAGTAGAGATGAGTGACAAGGAGCACTGGTATTACGTAGAGATGAGTGACAAGGAGCACTGGTATTACGTAGAGATGAGTGACAAGGAGCACTGGTATTACGTAGAGATGAGTGACAAGGAGCACTGGTATTACGTAGAGATGTGTGACAAGGAGCACTGGTATTACGTAGAGATGAGTGACAAGGAGCACTGGTATTACGTAGAGATGAGTGACAAGGAGCACTGGTATTACGTAGAGATGAGTGACAAGGAGCACTGGTATTACGTAGAGATGAGTGACAAGGAGCACTGGTATTACGTAGAGATGAGTGACAAGGAGCACTGGTATTACGTAGAGATGAGTGACAAGGAGCACTGGTATTACGTAGAGATGAGTGACAAGGAGCACTGGTATTACGTAGAGATGAGTGACAAGGAGCACTGGTATTACGTAGAGATGAGTGACAAGGAGCACTGGTATTACGTAGAGATGAGTGACAAGGAGCACTGGTATTACGTAGAGATGTGTGACAAGGAGCACTGGTATTACGTAGAGATGAGTGACAAGGAGCACTGGTATTACGTAGAGATGAGTGACAAGGAGCACTGGTATTACGTAGAGATGAGTGACAAGGAGCACTGGTATTACGTAGAGATGAGTGACAAGGAGCACTGGTATTACGTAGAGATGAGTGACAAGGAGCACTGGTATTACGTAGAGATGAGTGACAAGGAGCACTGGTATTACGTAGAGATGAGTGACAAGGAGCACTGGTATTACGTAGAGATGAGTGACAAGGAGCACTGGTATTACGTAGAGATGAGTGACAAGGAGCACTGGTATTACGTAGAGATGAGTGACAAGGAGCACTGGTATTACGTAGAGATGAGTGACAAGGAGCACTGGTATTACGTAGAGATGAGTGACAAGGAGCACTGGTATTACGTAGAGATGTGTGACAAGGAGCACTGGTATTACGTAGAGATGTGTGACAAGGAGCACTGGTATTACGTAGAGATGTGTGACAAGGAGCACTGTATTACGTAGAGATGAGTGACAAGGAGCACTGGTATTACGTAGAGATGTGTGACAAGGAGCACTGGTATTACGTAGAGATGAGTGACAAGGAGCACTGGTATTACGTAGAGATGTGTGACAAGGAGCACTGGTATTACGTAGAGATGAGTGACAAGGAGCACTGGTATTACGTAGAGATGAGTGACAAGGAGCACTGGTATTACGTAGAGATGAGTGACAAGGAGCACTGGTATTACGTAGAGATGAGTGACAAGGAGCACTGGTATTACGTAGAGATGAGTGACAAGGAGCACTGGTATTACGTAGAGATGAGTGACAAGGAGCACTGGTATTACGTAGAGATGAGTGACAAGGAGCACTGGTATTACGTAGAGATGAGTGACAAGGAGCACTGGTATTACGTAGAGATGTGTGACAAGGAGCACTGGTATTACGTAGAGATGAGTGACAAGGAGCACTGGTATTACGTAGAGATGAGTGACAAGGAGCACTGGTATTACGTAGAGATGAGTGACAAGGAGCACTGGTATTACGTAGAGATGAGTGACAAGGAGCACTGGTATTACGTAGAGATGAGTGACAAGGAGCACTGGTATTACGTAGAGATGAGTGACAAGGAGCACTGGTATTACGTAGAGATGAGTGACAAGGAGCACTGGTATTACGTAGAGATGAGTGACAAGGAGCACTGGTATTACGTAGAGATGAGTGACAAGGAGCACTGGTATTACGTAGAGATGTGTGACAAGGAGCACTGGTATTA